>NC_068986.1:24594866-24605988 GCF_001194135.2 Octopus bimaculoides | reverse complement strand
ACACGCGCGCGCATACACACACTCACACGTTCACTCTCTATCCGTATCTCTCTCCACCCACACACGCAGTCATAGACGCACTCACACATTCACTCTCTCTCTCTCTCTCTCACACAACCACAGGCACACATACATACACACTTTCTTTCTCTCTTTCACTCTCTCTCTCTCTCTCTCTCTCTCTCTCTCTCTCTCTCTCTCTCTCTCTCTCTATCTCTGACACACATGCACGAACATATACTGCATGCATTGGGTGAAAATCCGCTTCCATTTTATATATTTATTATTATAACCCTATATCCATTTCGAAACTTAAGAAGAAATCATTTATAACTTCATGTGGGGCGTTATAGTCAATTATCTCTTGGCGCCAACTTATCTGCACTATGACAGAAAACAAAAACTTATATATTAAAATGTTTGCAAAATAATGCAAAATAAAATCGCTGAGTTACTAAAGAGTTGAATAATTTGAAAATTATATGGTAATGTGTTTCTGTGAAAAAAACGGAAAAAAAATCCCAACAAAGCATTACAAGGAATATATGATAGTTCGGTGAAAGAAAACCTAAAATTACTTCAACATATATATATATATATATATATATATATATACATATATATATTTATATATATATGTATGTATATGTATGTATGTCTCTATCTATCTTATTCGCCATTACTTTTGTTAGAAATTTCCGGGTTAAAATGCTTTTAGTTTACTCATTCATAAAAAAAAATTTGTACGGTTATTTTCAACATACTTTAATTTTTTAATGATAGAAATGACGACGAATATATTTAGTTCTTTACCAGCTATATTGTTTTTCATTGAATTTTTCCCGTGTGCAACTTAATATCATCAGCACAAAAACTATAGGTTATAAATGTGTTTCTAAGTGTTGTAGATCACGCTATGTCGCCGCTGGATATTTGTAAAAGATATGATAGTGAAGTAAGTGCCAAAATAAACATAAGCAGCAACAGACTCTCCCCTAGTTTTATTACTTTCAGTGGATATATAATTATTGCAATTTAAATTTATTCAATGAACATAGTTGAGAATTTTTGTCGTAAGATTTCCAATGGTAATAATCCTAAGGTAGCAAGTGTTTCTGCCAAATGCAATGCTTCCAGCAACTGTGAATGGAAATTAAAGTTAAACGTCTGTTTTGCAATCGCATACGAAAGGGTAGTCTCAGCGCTGTAATTTAGTGAATTTATAACTTTGATTGTTTGATATTATCCAAGCAACCAACAGAAACATGCTTCTTCTAAGGATGTTGAGAAGGCTAAAAACAAAAATCAAAGGAAATAATTCAACCATGATTAGTTGTTGGTGGCAGAGTGGTTCTCAAACTGTTTCGGTACTGACCCCCTCATGGCCACAAAATACCCTCAGAGCCCCCACCACTATTTTTATGTATAAATAAACATTTTATATTTTACTAATTTATATATACTATCAAATATCATTTGATATTTAATATAAAATTATATAATCTGTATACAATAATATAATAATGCTATAATAAATTCATAGCGTCCCCCAATCCACTGTCTTCCCCCCAACGCCTCCTTTTTCTCTACCGCACCCCACCGCCCCCTGGGCACCAGCGCCCACCTGGACCGTTTCAGCCTCCACTGGGGGGTAGGTGGCGGTAGCGCCCACTTTGAGAACCCATGGTATATGAGTTGAAAGCAACGGACTAATTACTAATTACATTTTTGTTAATATCTCATCAGTGAAGCATATTCTACTTTAAAAGTACTAATAGTAATCAACACACACACACACACACACACACACACACACCCATAAATGTAGAAACTCTAATTATGAATAAAGCTTTTACCTAATGTTTGTCAAACAATGCACATATATTTCTCGGTCAAGTTTTAACATTATCAGTTATAATATTTACTATGCTATCGAATGAGAATCTGATATGTAAACTGAAGCTTCAAAAGCTCTTTGAAACATGAGCATGAAAGGTGTTCTGTAGAACGTAAAAATTTCCTACTAGATTCGAACCATTAATTCTCATCCTGAGCCTTCTCATTACGCAGTTTTCCATCAGCCTTATTTAATTTTGCGGTCGATTCTGTACATTGCTCTTCATACATTTTATTCCCTCAAGCAAAATACATTACGCTTAAAATCGTTTTTTTTTTCATTCCATACCTTAGTGTAAATCAACATAAAATCTTGAGAATGGGATCTTTTTAGAGAGATGTTATTTCTCACCTTCCACTATATAGATTAGTTATTAGAAAAAAACAAGCATAATGACGTTTTGTGATATCGTTTTCAGTAGCGGTTCTTCTTAATAAATGATTTTTGTTCATCGTTGAAGATTATTTAATTGCCCCTATCCAGAATGTGGAGTGTAGATTATGTTATTTCATATGATATACTTGGAGTGTGATGGGCGGAGACTTACGAAAGTGTATAAATGCCCGATTGTGAGGTGCAGGTTATCGACATTTTCCCTTAGATTTGTTAAGGCGTAATGTAGGTGTTGTTTTAGATTGAAAACAGATGTATACAAGCATGAGCACCACAACACATTACAATGCAGTAGATGTTTATATACCGTATTGAGCAATATCACCAATCACTTTTAAAATAAGAGAGGTAATATCTTTTCCAGTTCTTCCCAAACATGGCCTAAGCGTAAAATACAGTTTAGTGAATTGAATATTAACCCCAAACTGAAACTGAATATTGTTTTAAACTTGCAAATGTTCTACAGTGATCCCTTTTGCATTGGTTTTAAACAAAAGTGTATGGATATTGAATGATTATGATTTCGGAAGTGCAGTCAATCGTTTGTTTATCCTTCTGTTCTCCGGCTATGTTTTCCTGAATTCGGGTGTCCACAGATAATCAGCTCATTTTTATGGGAGCCGGAATAGCAATTGCTATATATGGCAGCTATTTTTGATGTAAGGAAACCTATTGTCGAATCTGCTGAACTGTAAAATTGGAACAAAGTTTGACGGATTTCGTCAGAATAATTCTTTAATAGCTTTATGTCGCTGATCGAATATTTTCCGCAGATCTTGTGACACTGAAGTCAATCGTCGATTTAAAGGTAAAGGCCAAGTAAAATGAACGGAATAATTACGCCGTCCTAGATATCTTACATATTTGGTAGTGCAGTTGGTTTCGTTACTGGTAGTGTTTTTACTAGGATAGTCGAAACCCCACGTTGTCAAGAGCATATTATATCATCCAGTCTAGATAACAAGAAATTATTTCGTAAATGATAACTCGCACCTATATTTAACAGTGAAAAGTCACTTAATAATGAATCAAGGTCAAAAAACTTATCCATGAAATTTTAAAATTTTTTAACAGTTTCTACTGCTAAAATATCCATCCTATTGATGCTACCTTTTGTTTATGCTTGAATTATCTATGGATTGATACAGTCTGCGTTGATTCTTTGCTTTGGGTTTTCTTTTCATTGATTCAAATTTAATATACATCTATCGATTGCGAAATTCAGATTAATTGTAATTCACTACGACTAGTTCCACCCGATTGTATATGGATATGATAGCAGTTTAATTAACCATTTCCTAGAATTAGAAGAATTTTTGAATTACCATTACTGGTGCGGTGACGATTTGCTCCAATTCCAGTACTCACCTCATGCATTAGAAGGATGTTTAATTTACAATACTGGTAACTTCATATTTTGTAGAACTATAACGAATAAAATTGAATTTCACATATTCATATCTGTGTTTCATTTTAACTGCTCTTAAAATATTTATTGACATATGTTGCTTCTAAGCTTCAAGTTAGCTGTTACTGAGAAGGTTGAGTATTAAAACCGCTTAAGTTGGGATAATTTTTTCATTTAGAGTAGAATAATATAAGCTTACAATAGTAATGCATTCTTGCTTTTGCAAAGATTTTTAAGGTGTGTGTCTCTCTGGGAGAGGGACTCATTATTCCAGGTATTATTGCGGCATAGTGTTGGCACTCCGACGCTTACGACGTCGAGGGTTCCAGTTGATCCGATCAACGGAACAGACTGCTCCTGAAATTAACGTGCAAGTGGCTGAGCATTCCACAGACACGTGTACCCTTAACGTAGTTCTCGAGGATATTCAGCGTGACACAGTGTGACAAAGCTGGCCCTTTGAAATACAGGTACAACAGAAACAGGAAGAAAGAGTAAGACAAAGTTCTGGTGAAAGAGTACAGCAGGGTTCGCCACCATCCCCTGCCGGAGCCTCGTGGAGCTTTAGGTGTTTTCGCTCAATAAACACTCACAATACCCGGTCTGGAAATCGAAACCTTGATCCTATGACCGCGAGTCTGCTGCCCTCACCACTGCGCCATTGCGTCTCCACTGCTGCATCGTAATCGTGATTAAAGTAATTGTAGAATTGTATTCGTTGCCTATATTCCATAGTAATGAATAATAAAATAAAATAATTTCCACATTAAATACTCATTTCAGCCACCAGAACCTCTCAGACAGAGTTAGATTTTAATTCATTTAAGATTGATACTGTGTTGTATTTACTTAATTAGGAAAATAGGGATGGACAGATTAATTGTAAGAGTAGAGGATAATAATGACTATATTGTTTCCTTACTTCATTTCAAACGAGAGAGAAAGAGAGGAGAGAGATATAGAGGGAGAGAGTGAGAAGGAGAAAGAGAGAGAGAGACAGAAAGAGAGAAATAAAGGGAGAAAGAGAGAGACAGAGATAGATAGATAGAGAGAGAGAGATTAATAAATTTTTTTCACACCACAGGCTTTAATTGTGATTTGATTTTGAAAGTAATTTAAATTCTAGATACACTTAAATTCAGGCTCAATTATAATATAAATCTAAAAAAAAAAAGAGAAAAATATTTAGCAAATTCATAGCAATTTATTATGTAAATATTTCTCCGGGGTAGTTCATGCAAACTAGTGTAATTTGGTATGCTTAGGATTTGTAATATT
Source organism: Octopus bimaculoides (assembly GCF_001194135.2). Taxonomy (NCBI): domain Eukaryota; kingdom Metazoa; phylum Mollusca; class Cephalopoda; order Octopoda; family Octopodidae; genus Octopus; species Octopus bimaculoides. The sequence continues at coordinate 24,601,012 of NC_068986.1, read as the reverse complement.
TAACTTCAGTTAGTTTTGAACTTTCACTCTGATTTACATGGAAAATTTATACGGATGGGGGGAAGAGAAAATCATTTTTATAAATGCATTCTAATTTAGGTACATAGCAACAGATTTTCAAGGAATATGTAGTCATTACCTCGGACTGTAATAATTGACTAGTACTTTGGTTTTAGGTGATAACTGTTGATCTTTAACACGGTCACAAGCAACAAACTTGGGAGAAGACTTAGGCCAATTATCTCAACCACAGTACTTCACAAGAAGTATACACTATCGATCCTGGATGGATGAAAAACAATGACATTTTTGGAGGAAATTGGCTGCTATTTCTACAAGTCTATTGGTTGCTATTTTTACAAATCAGTTGATTGCTATTCCAACAAGTCATTTGGTTGCTATTCCTACAAGTCAATTAGTTGCTATTTCTTAATTGGATCAGATGTTCACAATTATTTTATCCTAATACGATGTTTACTCATTTATCTCATTCGCTTTTTAATCAAGAGACAAGGGTCACGCCCATGACTCTATCTTCTCAGGGCGCTTGCAACTGCTAGAAGAAGCGATGAAATCATTCTTTACCCGAAGTGCTGACCCGAATGCTTACAACCGAGTGAAATCTATTAGAGTACCCAACGATAAGGTGGTGGCACTAAGTAGGTGAGGGACTTAGTCTAGCGCCCAAGAACACAGACTGATAAGGTACTAGAGAGATTTTAGAACCAGGTTTTTAGCGTACTGCAAAATATCTTCTCTAAAGTGCTAACATTTCCATCATACTATTTCCCTTTAGCTGATACTCTTCATTAGACCAACTGAATCACCAGTTTTAGCTTATATTTAAGTTATCTCAATATTTATTTTTCTTGAAAACGATAAAGTTATTTATTTAAAAATCGATTTGACAATTTACGTAGCACTAAAACACCTGATGCTTCTGTAAATTCTCTCCTTGAAGTTATTTGCAAATACAATCCCAGTGTTTGTCAACCAACATGACAGCTAATTGCATAAAGCGTTATGGTATTTTGAAGTAATTTGTTAAGTTAGCTCTGAATACACGAAAGATAGCTCATGATTATACTATATAAACATAAAATGAGGTTGTCAGGACTGAAGAAAGTAATATACAGGATTGACAAGTATAGCCCTTTGAATTAGAGTTAGAAGGTTAAGCAATGAACTGCCTCGTTGTTCATGTTTACTTAATCTTGTTTACAAGGCTTGAATCGATCCAAGGCTATTTATGACAACAAACAAGAGCCAAGATACCACGTAGTGGATTTAAACCCGAATATGCATTCGGATACACATTTCTTGGCGCGCTACAGAACTAGTCTGGGAGCATTTTGATACCATGTCGTATATGTGTGTTTGTGTGCGTGCGCGTGTGCGCGTGACTCTGTATCTTCTCAGGGCCCCTGCAACTGGTAGAAGAAGCGATGAAATCATCCTTTACCTGAAGCGCTGACTCGAATGCTTACGACCGAGTGAGATCCATTAGAGTACCCAACGATAAGGTGGTGGCACTAAGTAGGTGAGGGACTAAGTCTAGCGTGTTTATTTGCATATGATGAATAATGTCTGCGAGAAAATAGTTTGGGGTCGGATCTACATATAATAAGTGGAGCAAGGACTCACGTGTGCAAGATAATCCATTGAAAATGTTAGATTAACTGAGATTATTCCAATTATCACTCCTCTCTTCGGGATTTTTTATATCTACGTTGTTCATCTCGAGACGTTCAACTGGCTAAACATTTCCTAAAACGAATGCTCAGCATGTGACGCAGTTACAAAAGCTCCACGGATTTTCTATTTGAGTCATTTCGCGAATTGTCTACGTATCTGATAATTTCCATACAGGCGGTTATCTAATCCGTTGAACTGAAACTAAATCAGTCGATAATATTCAGAGAGAGAGAGAGAGAGAAAACGAGAGAGAGAGAGAAAACGAGAGAGAGAGAGAGAGGGGGTATGTAGTTAAAAGTTTTGAAAAATGCAATGACGAATGGCCACTGTGATTGTTTACCTGCATACAAGTACATTTATTCATGTCGCGACTAGTTGAGGTTATGAGGTAGTGTCTTTGTGGATAAGCTGGTGTATCACATTTGCACAGATGCATTTAATAGACATCCATTTAATTTCGCAGTGCAGAATATACTAATTCGCTATTTGAAAAGTTGGATTTACCTTTCTACTATTTATACAATTTTAGTCTATGAAAAGTAAAGAAGGTAATTATGCCTCTCGTTTTATGTTTGTAAACTGAGAAAGTGAGATCAATTTAATAAGTTTATTGGACCTTTATCATAGAATACTTGCCAAACATCTGCCTTCGGAAAAGTACATCACTTATTGGTAGTAATAATATACACAAACAGCGACTCAGTTAACCAGTCCAGTCTAATTTGCATACACTGAGAACGAAGACAAGTTAATTCATTCATAGCTCACTGCACAATTTATTTAGAGAATTTGGAATGCAAATATCATTTAAAATATATAATTTATAATATATAATTTACAGCTCGCTGTGAAAGGAAAACAAAACGGTTTCTCCACAAATTTCAACTCTTCGCTTTGTTTGTATTTCATAGCGAATCTATAAATATATGCCTTACATTTCATATTATTTAGAAGCGATGTGTCATGCACATTGAATGAATATGTAAACTATTGTTATGGAAAGTGTTTAGAGTGTCAGGCTCATAATCACGAGGTAGTGAGTTCGATTTCTGGACTGAGCTGTGTATTGTGCTCTTGAGCAAAACACTTTATTTTACGTTGCTCCAGTTCACTCAGCTGTAGAAATGAGTTGCGACGTCACTGTTGCCAAGTTGTATCAGCCTTTACCTTTCTCTTGAATAACATCGGTGGCTTGGAGACGGGAAGCCGGTATCCATGGGCGACTGCTGGTCTTCCATAAAAATTATTGTCCGGACTTGTGCTTCAGAAGGGAGATTTCTTGTGTGCAATCATATGGTCATTCATGACTGAAAGGGGTCGTTACTCTTTACCGTTATGGGGAGGCAACCTAAATAATGCAGATTCCTAATCCTCTATGTATCTATGATTTTGCAGCCGCGGCTCACTTCAGCTTCTTTCCTATATTAGACTAATTGTGATATAACACATCAAAGGCGGCAGGCTAGCAGAACAACTAACACATCGGACACAATACCAAGCAACATTTTTTCTAAGTTATTGCGTTCTCCGTTCAAATTGCACTCGGGTCAAATTTGCTTTTTATCTTTCCTAGGTCGACAAAATAAAGTAGTCAAAAGCTGGAGTAAATATAATCGACCGTGCTTTTCGCCCATATTTGATTTCTTGTGTTTAGGTTAGAAATTTATTCTAACGTTATAAATGTGAAAGGGCTAAACAAAATCTCTGAAGTAATACACAAAATGTTTTGCTTCTTTACCTCCTCATTTAGAATCCTTCTAAAATCGTTATTTCTCTTCATCCATCCAGAATCGATAACAGAAACTAGTTGTGAAAAGCTGTAGTTCAGATAATTGGCCATAATCCTCTCTTGAGCCCGTGTTAAAGATCAATATTCATTATGTAAAACCAAAACGTAAATTATTAAATGAATCCAAAATATAAATTGTAATGTAAATGAAAATAGTTTTTTATGTAAATGTGAAAATGTATTTGTTTTATATTACTGTGAGAGAGACTCTTTAATTCCATGTACTGTTTGTTGGTTCATGATAATCGTGATTAATGTAATTATAAAATTGTATTTTTTTACTTTATTCCATAGTAATGAATGATAAAATAATGTAATTTCAACAGTAAATACTCATTTTACTCACCAGAACTTCTCCGTGTAGTGTCGGGGTTTAATTCAATCAAGGTTGAAACTGTGTTGTTTTTACTTAATTAGGAAAATAGGGTTGGGCAAATTAATTGTAAGAGTAGAGAATGGTAATGTTAATGACGATACGTTATTTTTTATTTCATTTCAAACGAGAGAAAGGGACGAAGCAGAGTGTGTGTGTGTGTGTGAGAGAGAGACAGAGACAGAGAGAGAGATAGATAGAGATAGATAGATAGATAAATAGAGAGAGAGAGAGAGAGAGAGAGAGTGAGGTGGAAAAAAAGAGATGAAAGAGGGAGGGGGGAGAGAAATAAACTGGTAAATGTTTGTCTCACCATAGCCTTTGACTGTGTTTTTGAAAGTAATTTAAATTCTAGTTAAACATTTAAATTTGCATCAAATTATGATATAAATCTCAAAGAAATTATTTAGGAAATTCATAGCAATTTATTATGTAAATATTTCTCCAGGGCAGTTCATGCAAGCTAGCGTGATTTGGTATGAACTGGATTTGAATTTTCGCTCTTTGCTTTATACTGAAAATTTATACTGATAGTGGGGAGAGAAAATCATTTTTTTATAAATGCTTTCTAATGTAGACACACGGCCCTTAATTTTGAAGGAATGTGTAATCATTACCTAGAACTACAATACTTGACTGGTATGTTATTTCATAGACCTCAGGGGAATGGAAGGCAAAATTGACATCGGTGACATTTGAACGTAGAATGCTAAGAGAAAGAAGAAATACCGCAAGTTATCTCTTCCGACGCTCTAACGATTTTGCCGATTGCACTACACTCTCCGTTTATTAAATGGTTTCAGATTTAGACACAAGACCGGCAGTTTTGGGAGAAGTCGATCAGTGAATAACGTAACTCCAATTGCTTGAGTGATGCTTTCAACTATCGACTTGAAAAGTATGAAAAATAAAGTTGACTCAACTAGATTTGAACCCTGAACGTAAAAAGACGAACGAATTGCTGCATTGCATTTCTTCCGTGTTTCTAACGGTTCTTCCAGCTGTCCTCCTTTATCATGTTTCATAAATGCTTTCGAGTTTTGGCACATAACAAACAGTTTTGAGGGAGGGTCGTCGATTACATTAGTCGCAGTGTTCAACTGGTATTTATTTTTATCAAAATCCCAAAGGGTGAATGTCAAAGTCAACCTCAACGGAATTTGAATACAGAACGAAATGTGTCGCCGGAAGAAACGCATTTTGTCCGATGAGCTAACCATTCTACCAGCTTACCGCTTAATAATTTTACAGTTAAGAATATTGATTTCAAATTTTGGCACAAAGTCAGCGATATCGGTGAAGGGAGAAAGGAGATTACATCGACCCTAGTTTACAACTGGTACTTATTTTGTCGGATTAAAGGCAAAGTCGACCTCGGTGGAATTTGAACACAGAACATATTTGAGGAACGAAATGCCGCTAAGCATTTTACCCGGTGTGCTGACGATTCTGCTAGCACACTGCCTAATAGCTTTTAGAAATAACAATTGAGAATATTAAATTTAATTTGATTTAAGCATTCACCTTATGCTTTGCATTCAATGTTAAATATTTATTCAACCCCACAAAATACGAGATAAAAAACTATGGAATAATCTACTGAATGGAATGGAGAATCATAGAGAACATGAATATTTTAAATGATATAGCATCATACGATATTAATGAACATCTATGCAAATCAAAAATATTAAATTATTATGGAATAGAGAATGACAAAAAATATTTTGCTAATCCAAAATATTAATTATTTTGTGTGTAAATTTAGCATGTGTTGTTTTCTATTCTAATATCATTATCCTAACATAAAAGTAGCCATAAAGCGAAATTTCCCCAGAGAGAAATGCAGTTTTAATATAGAAACACGTTAAAAGCTAAGGATTGGCAGAGTCGACGAAGTAGCAGAGAAGATCCAATTGCCAATTGCATTATAATTAGTTTACAAAAATGTGGATTAGCTGAGCGTGTTGGACACAATACTTAGCAGCATAACTTCCGACTCATTACGTTCTGAGTTCAACTTACGTAGAGGTCGGCTTTGCATTTCTTCCTCTACAAGGTAAATGGGTGCAATAAACCATTAAGTCTCAACGGCACCGTCATTCTGTGTACAAGCGTAGATTAAAAATGGAGCCGAAACCTATATGCTTTAATTTTTGCACGTTGAGCGCATAAAATCATTCTTATATGTGTGTATACACACACACACACACACAAACACACAAACATATACATAGTGTGCATTTGTGTGTAGCTATATATATATATATATATATATATATATATATA
>NC_068986.1:24590939-24593698 GCF_001194135.2 Octopus bimaculoides | reverse complement strand
TATATATACATACATACATACATACATACTGTGTCTGGGGAGAGTCACATTGTCTTAATGCTTCAATACACGAGTTCACATAAAGAGCCTTGCAAACCAGATACAAAAACGAAGTTTATATATATATATACACCTAGATATACTCACACATGCACACAAACACGGACATATAATCAGTTAATCAAACGCCGTGGTATTAACAACATTCTTGAAAATGTAACCGCAGGGAAATTCTGTTTGAGATATTTTATGCCCAGAGAAATGTACGCAATTATAAAGATTATATACACAGACTGTAAAAATGTAGCAATTGTTCTGCTAGCTGTAAATGAGAATAATGTCAGCCATGTTCTGTTTTGAACATACCTATAATGCTTGCTGAATCAATAGGGTATCGCATTATTGATCAAATATTCTAAAATTAGTAAGGTCACTAGGAACTATTATGATTTTATGGAAACTATAATAAATATTTTGATGGTGGTGCATTTTATAAATTTATGAGATGTGACGTAAGGGTTCATTACCAATAGTTGTATGGAAGATAAATATTTCATTATCTTTCGTTAATTCGACAAGTTTAAGTGAAATGACCGCCATTATTAAAATTTGCTTGGACACAAAATGATATATTTTTCTTCATCTACTTTGCCTTGTGCAATAATGTTTGCTTAGTTAAGAAGACCTCGAGTTCGAAAAATCATGAGCCAACATCCTCTGGCATAGATGTGTGTTGTTAATGATTTGTTACACGGAAATTGTACAGAATTCCTGTGTATAATTCTCCCTTGTCCTTTTCACTATATATATATATATATATATATATATATATATATATACGAGGTGATATCAAATAACCTAAATTTTAGCATAATTTCCTACAAAATGTTCAGTTGCGCAACAATACAACGACCCCGGAGTTTCCACCACTTTTGGAATCTAGCCTGGAAATCTTTTTCCCTAAGCGAGTCGAGGGCCTTCTGCAATTCGCTCTTGATCTCGACAACGCTGCGATGTTAAAACGGCGACCTTTGAGCTGTATTTTCATCTTCGGGAGTGATTGAAGTTCATAGGCGCTAAATCTGGCGAATAGGGCGCGTGCAGAAGCGAGAAAGTTACAAGTGAGGAGAGCACGGAGACAGGGGGCATGATCGTCATGAGGAATACAATTTTTTGGCGCTGCACAGATCCAGTCGCTTTCACCAAATGATCTATCTCAAACGCTTCAAAACGTCGCAGTAGAACTCTCGACTGACCGTCTGGTCCTGGCGGATGAATTCTCGATGCACAATAACGTGTATATTGAAAAACACGATGAGCATGCTTTTGATTGAGCTGCGACTCTGTCGTGCCTTTTATAGCCCCCGTGCCACTCGAAACATTGTGTACATCCCATTGCCTTGTCACTGCAAGCTTGCCGAAGAATACTCACGTCTCTGTAGCAGACTTGCTAAGGTTAACGTAGAATTCCACGTTAGCTCTTTGTTCCAGCTTCGTGTTCATGACAAATATCGGAGACTACAACATACCCGTGATCACAAGAACACAAATTTCACAACTTGTGTAGTAAACACAGCGATGTTACTCAGCACACACTGCCTCATGAAGGGCACTGTTAACTCTCAATGCGCACGCAGGACCACCCGTAGTAACTCCGCTAGAAGAATTGAAATGAATAATATCACATGTAACTGTAGACATAAAGCGGAATGCAGGTTTAATAGCTTCATGATAAAAAATGTAGCTTACAAATGTGAGGAGAACGCAGGTACGCAGAAATAAATGTTCATTGGTGGCACTGTACGCACCATGAAAAATCGTCTGCGTAACCATCTTGCATCATTTTTCAAAATAAACAAATGGTACTCCCCATCATTATCGAATCTAGCATGGAGGCCCAATGAGAATGGAGTGGAGCATACGACTCACTGGTCTATAATAAAACATGCTGCACCATACAACGGAACATCACGGGTAAGCGACTTATGTCTAGAAGAAACTCTGGAAATCATCACATCCATGGAAAACGTAATAAATAGACACTCCGAGGTGATCATATCATGTAAACATGAGAGCAAAACATCGTTTCTGGAATTTGAAAAATACATTTTGAAACGGAATAACATCAAACGCCCTTAACATTATAATCCAAGGAAGGTATACAAACAAATAAACAAACAAATCAACCAATATTAAGGATGTCATACACTAGTCCATGGTAGCATCAAAAACAATTACAAGGTCACCCTAAGAAAGTATCATTTCACAATTCAGACAATGAACTTCAACGGCTGATGTCTGTAATAGCTGTACCGGCTGCCCTGTTTATTTTAGACTTCATTGAAGATAGTCATACCTTAAATGAAATCGCACAAAGGAATGTACTACCCATCCTTGACATCTGCAGACTGAATAGCAAAACAAGTCCAATATCACCACACACACTTCCATTTCCATATAACTACCAATCCTTTCTCTATTTACATCTCCTTCCCTTCCTTCCCACCAAATACACACATAAAAGCCCACATAACTCAAATAACGTTCGCACTGGTCAAACGGAGTAAAACGTCCCTCTGTTAAACAGCCATTAATGCTATATCGCCCGAAGAAATGAATCCCAGGAATACGGACTATGATCATAAAACACATGTGACTTGTGGAAACGTGCGTAGCGATGCATTAAAGGTTTATAATTTCTATCAAAGGATTATTGTTATTATTACTATATATATATATATATATATATATATATATAT
>NC_068986.1:24587724-24590451 GCF_001194135.2 Octopus bimaculoides | reverse complement strand
TCCTTTGATACTTTCTCTTTTCCATCCACTCTTTCTTTCTTTCTTTCTTTTTTTCTTTCTTTCTTTCTTTCTTTCTTTCTTTTTTCTTTCTTTACTTTCTTTCTTTCTTTCTTTCTTTCTTTTCCGTTTCTTTGTTTAAAAATCACAACACTTACATATATACAAACATACACATGTATGCACACACGCATACAGACACAAACATACATGCACACATAGACAGTAACATACGCACACGCACACACAAACATACATGCACGCACACACACGCACACACACATACACACATATGGTATGAATTTTCTATAAAAAACAGAATCATTCATGATGAATCTCTAGAAGGTCCGAAAGCGCTAATTGAATATCGAAATCCTGATTACATCCTTTTTCTTAATATATATTTCATATTCTTTTCTACTCTACGCACAAAGCTCGAAATTTTGGGGGAGTGGGGAGTCAGTAGATTAGATCGACCCAGTACGCAACTGGCACTTAATTTATCGACCCCAAAAGGATGAAAGGCATAGTCGATCTCGGCGGAATTTGAACTCAAAACGTAAATACCGTTAAGCATTGCGTCCGGCGAGCTAACGTTTCTGCCAGCTCGCCGCCTTAATATATATTTCTTATTGAGATACAGGAAAGCTTTTCTCAGTTTCTCGGTCAGTGAATCTGTGAATTATCACAATTGCCCATTCTATTGCTCCGCAACTGCGGTATAACGTAAAAAATGATATGACGAATAATAACTCGAATTAAAATACACAAGTATATGCCTATACACAAAGTAGTGTAAAGTGTACTGAGTAGGCTTATGTCCAGTCAATCTACTTGTAGAATATTATGGTAAATGATTCACTAGAGAGAGAGAGAGAGAGAGAGAGAGAGTGAGTCATGATTAGAAAAAGCTGTTTAGAATTCACAATAAATTATAAGTACAAAACATTTGTAACATTTATAATGTGTCACTGGGAATATATCTGTACGTAATGCTGTATGTTAGTATTTTCATTTGCCTTCAGTCCTTCTATAGTAGAATCAAATGAATGGGTAAGACTGGCTGGTTAGGTATGGTGTGATGTAGTATACCACTGTGGCTACAATTTAAAAAAAAACACCAAGCGTGTTTGGCTTCGAGCCCAACGCTCACACCTTGGGGAAGCGGTTTTTCTTTCTTCTATAGCGTATTGTTGAACTAGAGTTTGTCGGAATTTGTTTAACGTAATGTGTGAAAAATGTCTGTTACTGTTCATAAATTAGCACACACACACACACGCACACACATACACACACACACGCACACACACACACACACACACACACACACACACACACACACAGAAACACATATTAAGATATTTTTTTCATCTGTTTACTTGTTTCATTCATTGGACTGCGGCCATGCTGGGGCACTGCCCCTGAAGGTTTTGGTCATAGACACTAGCACTGATCTTTTAAAGTCTGGTATTTAAAGGGACGTAAGCAAACCAAAACTGGCTGTCGAGCAATGTGGTTCCGGACAAACACAACACAATCATAAAGAAAGACGCAAGCATGCACACACTCAACACACACAACACACAAATACATTGCGCGCTCACACACATTAATACAAGGATGGATTTCCTCAACGTTTCTGTCTACTAAATTCAATGTCAACGGATTGGTCGGGAGGACAGATCAAGACACATCTAAGGTGAGATGCAGTGGAACTAAATCCGGAAATACATAGCTGCAAAGGCCAGCTTCTCAACCACACATTCATGCCTAGATACTACATGTGTGCGCGTGCGTGTGTGTGTGAGTGTGTGTGTGTGACAGAGAGAGAGAGAGAGAGAGAGAGAATGTGTATGTGTGTGTTTGTGTGTGTGTAAATGTGTGCTTTTGTTTGTGTGTGCATGTATGTGTGTGTGTATGTGTGCGTGCGTGTGCGTGTGTGTGCGTGTGTGTGTGTGTGTCTTAGTGTAGTGCAGCTGTTTTCATGTTTACACTAATCCAAAATCCATGTGTTTTATGCTTTGTTCGTTTATGTCTAGTAACCAGGTAATTCCAACAGTGAAAGCTCGATACAATAAGATACCAAACTGGTTGTCAATATGATCGGCCCAAAATTCGAAGTTGGTAGCTGGTGCACCAGCTTGGCCGCGGTGCAGTGACAGATATCAGTAAAAGAAACAGCTCGGATTTATTTAAAAAGGTGGAAAAGTGACAAGCGGGTAATTTTTAATGACTTTATATGAAATCCAATAATTCTTCAATATCCGTGATTGATGCTTGCTGAATTAACCACTTACTGCATTTGATGTAAATATTACAACGAAATCCATGTTCTAGGATAGAGAACGAACATTGCATTTTCACCCTCCGCTCATTAGCCATGAATTCTATTGAATTCTGTTCAGCGGCTCTCAATTCACTGCTGGAAAATAAAAATCTTAACAAGCCGCTGCCATTTTTCTTTTATGGCTATTGTAGTTCTATGTTCACGCTGTTCAATCATGATTCGGGTGAGGTAGGCCATCAAACTGACAGTTAGCACTGCTCATCAATACCTGAATAAATTTGAATTTAAAACACCAAAAAGATTCAGAATATACATCACAAATCATCTCAGCTGACGCTGTTAAAACTCCATCAATCCATTCGACCGAGATTGGCACGTTATTTATCGAACCCGAAACATAAAAAACGAAGGTGAAGTGCAGCCTGATTGTAATTTGTGTAAAA
>NC_068986.1:24576807-24586165 GCF_001194135.2 Octopus bimaculoides | reverse complement strand
TATATATTTATATTGTGGGAGGCACATGGCTCTAGTGGTTAGAGCAGTGGACTCAATGTCGAGGGATCGTAAGTTCGAATCTCATACCGGGTGATGTGTGTATTTATGACCGAAACACCTAAGCCCCACGCGGCTCCGGCTGAAGGTAAGGGCGAACCTCTGCTGACTTTTTCGCCACAACTTTCTCTCACTCTTTACTCCTGCATCTAGCAGCTCACCTGCGACGGACCATCCAGGTGGGGAACTTTTATGCTAATGAAACCAGAAAACCGGCCCTTATGAGTCAGGCATGGCTCGAAAAAGAACAAACATACATATACACTTGTATATGTATAATCTGTTTGAATGCCTTACGGTTTGACTTTACTAACTTAATACATTCTTAACAGTTTAACAAATATCTATTCATACAATTTACTGTGCTACTCACTGTATCAGCTACTACATTCAATATCAGTAAGCTGCTAATTATAACAATAATAAACACATATATATGAAATATAATGTAGAAGGTACAATATTGAAATATACTGTGCATTATATCAACTAATACACACATTGAAAACTCTGTTCATACTTTATTTCCAATTAGCCGTTATAATTATCATATTCTCTCTTACCCATCCTAAACTTATCAATTCCCAAATCAATATCAGCTGCTTCTCCTTAATATAGCGCCTAATTGAACTTATACATAATATATGCAGCGAACGATATAAATTTACTTCTGTAGTGTATATCAAGAAATATAAATACGCGTTAGTAAACATTGAACTCGTTGCTTACTGGATCAATTTATTTGTCCTCTGTTGCATCAATTAATAATAATGATTACGCCCCTTAGAAGTTTCCAGTTTTGGAGAATGATTCGTTGTTGAAATTTATAGTTCGTCATCTCATAAATAATGCGGTTTTTTCAATTGCATGAACTAAAAGTCGGAGGGGATAAACTACTTGAATCAACTAGCTATAGAAACAGGTAGTAATTTTAATTTGGCCTGATTCATAGTGCAAGTTTTGAAGAGTGCAGTTCGATGTTAATAGTTATTTTTCCAAAGCTATAATGGAAGTGTCAAAGGTAGCATATTGGGCATATTTTGCATTATGAGCTCAATAAAGGCAATAATGCAATGGAAAGTGCGAGGAATGTTAATGGAGTCTATGGGGATCGGACATTAAGCGTAAGCCAGTGTCAAAGGTGGTCTAGAAATTCCGTTCAGCCTAGAAGACGAGCCTCGTCCTGGAACATCTGTCGAGCTCGATGATGACGTCCTGCAAATCCTGGTAAAACAAAATTCCATCGTAACTGTTGAGGAACTAGCAGAGAAGCTTAGATATGGTCATTCAACCATTCATCGACTCCTGCGTGCCATCGCAAAATTCAGCAAATTAAGTCAATGGGTTCCTTACAAAATTCTGGAGCCTAATTGCGCTGGGAGTGAATTACCAGACCATAAAAACAAATTTCCTGGACACCCCTGCCAGACAACAATGGTAAATAGAGCTCTTCTTTGGATGTGGGTTTTTCCACGAAGTCATTAAAGCGCCTCCCCTATTGGGAGTTTTAATTTATTTCATTTTTTTTAATTGTTATTTATATTGTTTACACGCAGAAAACCCATTGTATCGTCCTGCTTTTTTTCTATAATGTTGTATGTCATTTAATGTTCTTGTATGTGAGCCGTTGTGGCTAATAAAAGAAATTATAATTATTGTTATTATTAAGGCGGCGAGTTGGCAGAATCGTTACCACGCTGAGTAAATACCTAGCAGTATCTCTGTGTCGCTACGTTCTGAATTCGAATGCCGCCGATGTCGACTTTGAGTTTATCCTTTCGGGGACTATAAATCAATTACCGGAAAAACACTGGTGTCGATGTAATCGACTAGTCTGCTTCACCACCAAAAATTTCAGGCTTTTTTACTTATAGTAGAAAGGATTATTATTATCATTAAGGCAGTGAATGCGGTGAGCTGAGTTCAATTTCTGCTGAGGTCGATGTTGCCTTTCATTCTTTCTAGATCAATGAATTAAGTACAAGATTCGCACTTGGGCCGATATAATCGTCTAGCGTTTTTCCCCAAAATTTAATGCGATGTTCCTATAGTAGATAAGATTATTGTTAAGGTGGGAGCTGGCGGAATCGTTCTTACGCCGGACAAAATACTCAGCTGAATTTCTTTCGTTTTTACTTTACGAGTTCAAATCTCGCCAAGGTTACCCTTGCTTCTCATCTTTTCAGGACCGGAAAACTAAAGTACCATTGATGGAGGTAGGAGGTTGATGTAATCGACTACCCCCCTCCCGCATCCACCCTATTCACTAGATTTAGCACGTGTGGACTTCCCTCTCTTCCCTAAGATGAAAATGCAGCTCAAAGGTCGTCCTTTTAACGCCGTTGTCGACCGACTCGCTTACAGACTTCCAGGTCGAATTCCAAAAGTGGCAGGAACGCTGCGCAAGGTGACAATTTCGAAAGAGATTATGCTAAAACTTAAGTAAATAAGTTATTTTTTATTTAACATAACTAGTCCGGGAACTTTGTGATACCACTTCGTACATTAATGGTACGCGTAGATGCGGAACACCGAGCCAATTGCATATTATTTTAGGAGCAGGTAATTCAGTTGATCCAGGTCGTCGAACGACGGAGAACCACTACTTCGACTACTAATATCACATAGCTTACATTTCATTCGTACACATGTAAACTGTAAATTCTAAAATGTACGCAATTATACATCTTGGATTTCTCACTCTATGAACCGTAAAACATCTATTATTTCTCCGCTGAATACACAGAGATTCAAATATTTCCTGTGGTTCTCAGAAATATACACTCTAACTTTACACATTGCCACACAAGCACATACACACTTGCATGCAAACATATATGCACACACATACACACTCATACGCAGACAATCACATACACACTTAAAGCAAATTACATATAATCTCGCACACGAACGCATACGCACTTACACACAAACATATATGAACTTACATGCAAACACATACCGTGAGCTTACTTTTCTTTTCTTTTTTTATTCGGTTTATACAGAAACACATTTTTATCAGTTCTTTAAGTAGAACCAAGATTCGAATTCATGCACACATAGTTTGATACAGCTAAACACAGACACACACAGATACAAACTTACGTACACATCATCGACCAACAAACATAGTCTTCATTTTTACTTCAGTTTGTAGTGCTACTTATTTCAATTTTACATTTGACTAGCAACGTTCCCGTTTGAGACGTACAATTTTGTCAGTGTTCTGCTGCTCCTTCACTCTATTCAACTAAAATCTGTCTTTCTCTCTGAGGAAATAAAAAAAAAAGAAAGAAATTATTCATCCATTTATACCTCCCTCTTCTCCTCACAGATACAATCTCTCTCTATTATTAAGTCCTTCAGTTATGTTTTCTTTTCTTACATTTCCTTTGGTTGTTTATTTATTAATGGCATTTATTTTCTGTCAGTTATATTACGTTTATATTTTTTCTTTTATTTCATGCAATTGTATCAATCTTGTTTTCATTCGATTTATCATAATTTTTGTTATTGTAATTTGGTAAATTCTATGGTTATTCAGTTCATTTCAATTATGATTTTCAGGGCTGTTCTTTTCTTTCTTCTTTTCCATTTTCGTATTCGACTAATTACTGTGCTTTTGTGTTTATTTTCTATTGCTACTTTACAATACTGGTTTAATATTTTCGCCCATCATTGTACTGTCCCATTTTACTGTCGACTTTTCACAACGAAATAATACATTTTTATATATTTCACCCTTTTGTATCGAACGCTCATTTTCTTTTTTCAGTTATTTCATTCATTCTCCTCTTGAAATTCACTGGTTATTATTTTTTCTTAGCTAGAAAATGAATGGCTTCTATCTGTTTCCAAATCTAAGATTTGTTGAAATAGAAAATTTTTTTAAAATGTGTAAAACAACCACAAATAAAGACTCTCCCCGCTCCCCACAAAGAAAACTAAAAATAGAAAGTTTCCAAACATATTGCTCTTCGTGTGTAATACACTTAAAATTGCGGTGGTAGTCTTCTTTCACGGTTTAGCTCCGCGGTGGAAAGCTGTTACATTCTGGTAATAAGTTACTTGCTAGGGTTCCAAGAGGCGGAAAAAAGTCTCCACTATAAAGCTAAATCATATGGCGGCTAAATTCTATTCGTTACGGTCCCTTATTTAGTCATTTTTATAGCAGGAATTATAATAATCAGTATTTTTAATGATGTATTTTGTTTTTGAAATTTTTTGATGTTTTTTCACAAATAAAAAAACAAAGAATGACGGGAATTCTTCGATGGTGGAGGATATCGACTCCTTACTTGTTTTTCTAAAATCCACCATAAATATTCAATAATATTGAGATCTGGGGATGAGATAAGATGTTCAACTTCACTAGAATGTTCCTCGTGCCATTCTGTAATAACTTTAGCTGTGTGAATTGGTGCATTACCACCCTGAAAGATTGCGTCCCCTCCGGAAACAGTTCCGCAAACATAGGATGAATTTGATCAGATAAAATGCTTAAATATTTTGCGTGAAGGGAAACCATTGCGCCAGCAGATTTCCAACATATACCCACCCCAAGTCATTACAGATCCTCCTCCATGTTTAACAGTTGGAAGAAGGCAGTCTGGGTCAAATGCTTCTTTTGGCTGTCTCTACACGTATACTCGACCGGTGGACGGAAATAAGGTAAAAGAAGACTCATCCGAGGAAATATCATTCTTCCACTGCTCTAGGGACTAATTCTGTAGGATTTTACTCCAATCGTTTGTCTTTGAAAGTAGTGGTTTTGTGATTGCAGCCCTCCCGTGGAATCCGGCTTTATGCAGCTCCCGGTGAACAGTTTTTTTGTGGAAACTGGGTTCCCGAGGTAGTCATTAAGCTCTGCAGTAATTTTTGGAGCTGTACTTTTGGGATCCTTTCTAACAATTCGCTTAAGAATCTGACGGTCCCTATTTGAAAGTTTTGGTTTTCTTCGACGAGGAGGTTTTTCTCTCTTTCCCAAAGGCTGTCATTACTTTCGAGACTGTACTGGTTGATCTATTAGAACAAAAAATGGACAGATTTTCACAAATGCAGATGTGAACTGCAAAAGCAGAAATTTGATCTACTACATTAAATGCCCGAATTGCGAGGACCTATATATAGGCGAGACAAGGAATGCATTATCGGGACGCTCACGAGTCCATAGACAATAAATCCGGAAAACAAATGCTCGCCAAATTCTATTGAGCGAACATGTGGACAGAAAGTGTTTTTAATTTTTCCTTTCCCCAAACTACATGACACATGTGAGATTGGAAGAAAGATAAAAGATAAATGGTTTATTAAAATGTTCAAATCTGTTCTGAACCGAAATAACAATAATAATATAACAACCAGTTAATGGTGTGGATTAAAAAATATCTCTAACATATGATTATAAACAAATTACAGAATATCGGTACGCCTGGCAAACCGTGATGTTTAAGCTACATGCGGATTGGTCAAAACTGTATTCTAAAAATTCAGCTTGCTGGAACATTCTAAGAGGTACTGCGGTTGTCAAGAACTCAAGTGTCAATTAAACACATTTGAAATTTGATGATTACTCTATGTATGAAAGCGCTAATTTAACTTTATGAGCATTACAAAATATTACGTGAAATATAAAGTGAAAACATACATATTCATACATATTCGTGCGTCTTTAGGAGTTGCCATCTGTGTCTGTATTTATCACTTGCAATATATTGCATTCGACGGATTCTCGCATTTAGTTTGTAGACATAAATTTGGACGTAATAATTTTCAATCGATCTCTGACGTAGAGGTTGAAGCAAAACGTATATTTGGAAAATAGAGCATTCTATTAAAATTTCTTGATATTGGTGTGAAACTGTGGTTCGCCAGTTCAGACGTCAGTGTAGAATATAAAGTCATTATCTAATCTGCGGGATATGCCGTCAAACCACACAAGAGCCGCCAGTTACACAGAAATTTCATGTAGCTTACACCCATTAGTTTAACAGGTCCATCATACCTTTAGACACTGCCGTTTCGGTGTCAATTATTTAGTATCGCTTGTTGGACTCTGGCATATTTGACATCACGCGTTTTAATGTTTCTCTCGTTCTCTTTCTCCCACCGTTCTCTCCTTGTTTATGTGGATATGCATATTTCTCTTCATCTACATGAGGAGAGGGAAGTGTTTATGTTAGTCGCGTTCAATAAATAAACTGTGTTGTCTCTTCCACATTCTCTCTTCTCTCTCCTCCTTTCTATCTGCATGTACATATTTTTGTGTATTTGTGCGTGTGTATATTTGCTTCCAGCAACAGAAAACAGTTGTCACAAAAACAGGTTAAATATATTGTCAGCCAAGCCAAATCATCTAAACAGCTGCGCCGAATCGTCTCATTCTGCTTATACTAAAGCAATTAAGTAAACGTCTGCCATAGACATCGAGCAACGTCGTGGAAGAAGATAAGAATTACAAGAAGCATAGAATCAATCTATCAAATATTACACTCATTATAACGTTCTAGAATATGATGAGTGTTTACTGTAGAAGATATCCTAATTGCTTTCCTAATGGATTACATACACAAAGTCTGGGAATTTGCGCTATAATGTTACATTTGCATGTTCCACTGTATTTTGCCTTAATCCATTTGAAATTTGCTTTTCTCTTTAAAACATTTTAAGCAAGAAGCAAAAATATTATTCTGATTAACTTAATGAAATCAAATTGCATATTATATATTCCATGTTTTAAAATTACCAATTGGTTTTGCGTTCCTAATATTCAATATGATTGCTTCTGTTAATCAAATCAACCCACGTGTAAAAAAATATAATTATATTTTGCTTGAAATTATGAGCTGAAAAATCTAATTAGACACCTTTCCC
The DNA here is from genome assembly GCF_001194135.2 of Octopus bimaculoides. Taxonomy (NCBI): domain Eukaryota; kingdom Metazoa; phylum Mollusca; class Cephalopoda; order Octopoda; family Octopodidae; genus Octopus; species Octopus bimaculoides. Next base: position 24,579,232 of record NC_068986.1, on the reverse strand, counting down.
AGAAAAGTATATACCCGTTAATTTTATTTAGTTTTCACTAAGCTGCTATTTTGTTCGCTGAATTATACTGTTTGTCAAAATAAAAGTTCTATTGTAAATTAAGGTAATTATTAAAATTAAAGATTTGCTCAAAAAAGCATAGCAAAGACACGAAGAATTTTTCACCGGAAATTTTCCCCGAAGGCTTGCCAGTTAATCGAAAATTCTGCACACCACCATCACTCTTTCTCCCTCAGGGTAATGGTGAAAACATATAGGTTTTAAGATTCATAGTGAGAGAATTTTACTAGCATGGCACAAAGCTGAAGTGTATATAACCCAGTCTCTACGGATTACGTTATATGATCTTATGATAGTTATTTTATACCTACTACAGCATTGATTATAAGGATGCAGCTGAAAAGTATTTGGCTAGATAAACCAGAATACCTCTTTGGTAGAATATGAGTTTGCAGTCGGTAGGCCGAGAGTGTAGGCATGCAAACACTCAGATTTTATTATCGCTTTTACAAGATATCTGATAATATCCGAGAGGATGCGCGTTCACTTGTGTCCTCTCAAGTTCGACTTACTGGAAATAAGAGCGAAATACTCTTCAAGTTATACACTAACTTATTATCAAAAGAAAACGACACTTTAATTAATGTCCCAGATAATTCGAAAAGACGAGATGATTACAGCGGGAATACTTCTGAATATACATCTGTTCATTCAGACGTCGACAACAAAGATAAGAAATTATCTTTCTCTCTCTCTCTCTCTCTCTCTCTCTCTCTCTCTCTCTCTCTCCCTCTCTCTCTCTCTCTCTCTCTCACACACACACACACATTTAAGATTTCTAATATTTGCACTCGATTAGTTATTGTTGTGAAGATGTACTGCTGATTAATTGGGCCTAGTTACTCGACTGGTAATTACTTTAGCAAGTCCAGAATGATTCAAAACATTAATATTTCGATGATAACTGAAATCAAATCATAAAATAATGTAATTAAATACCAAATGACTGTTTTTCCCTGTCGATGTAGCTGTTCTTTCATAATGAATACGAAAGATGAAGTAGCTGAGCACTTGAAAACTCTTTGATTTAAATTTGAAGCCCATTTGATTCAATCATAAACAATACATGACTGTTATACAGTCTCATTTCAGCTACTCTGGTGGTAGACTGTGTACGGCCATACTGAGGCATTCAGCAAGTCGAATATTGAAACCAGCCAGTTTGTATTCCTTATGAAGGCCGATTCAGAAAATTATTTATATGAATTTATAACAAACAATGCTTGAGGCCACTGGAGCGTAAGGGACTAGAAAGAAGGAAAAGAAACTTCCTATAAATTCAAAAGATATTGATTGACAGAGAGCTTAAATGATTGAATGCCATAGATCAAGGGTAAAAAAAAACGGTGATTGTAAGTTCCAGAAATTAGTACATCGAGAAATGAGCTATTCGAATAGAAAAGTCTAATGACTAACAGACTAACAGGAAACTCAAGAGGGAAACAATGCGTGTGGGGAGAGACTTAGCTAACCCTTTTTAAGGTCTTGGAGGGGTTATAAGACCAGAAAGTTCATCAGAACAATGACTATAGAAATACTTATAGCATTTTTAAAGAAGAAAAAAGTTACTCAGAAAGTTTTCACATTATAAAGCTATTCTCGACGACAGAATCAGTCTGAAGTTATATTCCCTGAAGAATCAATACAAAGTTCTTTTTATATTTTTTTATAGGACATCACATTGTTCATAGTACTAATTTTAGTTCCAATAGATCAATGATTTATTGCTTTCTTATTTGTTTAGTTATTTGTTACATATTACAATTTGTGAACTGTTGCATCATTGATTCAAGGCTTACAACATGTCAATCATTGTTTTACTAGATTTCCGACGGCGTATGTGTCAAACCAACGTCATTAGTTTTTCGATTTCTTAACAATGTTTTTATCGACATTCGTTCATCGCTTGTGTTCAGTGGAAAGACCTAAATATTCTTCGTGTTCTTTCTATTGTCCAGCTCCTTGATACTCTATGTGCAAACCCTGCGTTTTATTTGTCTCATTCCTTCGTGTGTCTTTTTATAAAGTTTAATCGTTGCTACCTCATTCCCTTTTAACAATTACTTGTGGCATATATATGGGCGTGGTCGCATGATAAAAAGCATGCTCCCCAAACACATGGTTCCAAGTTCAGTCCAAATGCCTGAAGAAACTGACCTTAAGTTAACCAGAGCCTTCTGAGTGGGTTTGGTAGCCGGAAACTGAAAGAAGCCAGTCGGCAACGTGAAACTCTGAGTAACAGCTTTTGTTATATTTCTGCTGCATTTAAATAAAACATCTTATTCTACCTCTGGTATTTGAGTACTCTTTTTTCCACATTGTTTCACATTTATGTGCTTACTCCGGTATATATATATATATATAT
>NC_068986.1:24569199-24576083 GCF_001194135.2 Octopus bimaculoides | reverse complement strand
ATGTATGTGTGTGTGTGTATGTGTATATATATATATATATATATATATATATACACACACATGAAAAATGTTAACACAGTTTCCATATTCTATTGAAATTGTTTTGTTCAATCGTTGAAAGAGACTTGTCAAAAATAGGAAAAAAGATGAAGAAAAAAAGCGCACAGTGGAGAAAGTGAGTCACGTTGTTGAAAAGCGCCATTATTGATAGCAAAGTCGCCTCTGCACTTATATTATGGAGTGTGGTGTAACTAACTTGCGTTTGAGGTTACTTTCATTGCTAATCTAAACCGACCATATTTGCCTACATAATATGAAAATGTCATTAGAATAAATAAATGAAATCAATAGTCATTCGCGTAATTATTTTCTTTAAAGTTGTTTCGTGACTAAATCAGCGGAAGTAAGGTAGGAAAAGGTTAATATCTTTGAACTTGAACTTATTAATACTACAAAGAAACAGAAATATGTATATGAAAGTTTTGTAAAACCAGATACTATTTGTTTGCCAGAGGAGATACCTCAGGGAGAAGTGAAATGAAACACTTAATAGAGGTCTGTCAGAAAATAGACTGAAGCTGATTCAACATCCCTCTATGCCAGGTCATTTCAACCAGTCCCCAAAACATAACGGGAGACATAAAAAGTACTGCGCCATCACACAGATATGAATCTAGAAGGGTTAATAGATTCCTAACATGCCTCCAGTAACATTACTTTAAGTTATAAATCAAATATTGTGAGATACAGGTGGATACTTCCGGTCATAAAAAATTTGAATTAAGAACTCTGTCTCTGCGTCAACCTATGCGAAGTTTCATGTTTTCGTGCTTAGGGTGATGCATTCGTGCCTGTAAGATCCATGGCATTGATTCTCGGTTAGAGTGGTGCCTTGTGTTCTCGAGCAAAACATTTCATATCATTTCATTTCCATTCAGCTGTAAATGATTTCTAACAATGGCTGAGAAATTAACCCTGTTCAAGTCATTTATACGTCACGGTAATCTGGTTAATCTTCATCCTTAAGAGTTCTCTGGATCATAACAGAGCTAAGTAAGTTCGGCCTATACATCACGTATATGTCGATCTCTAAATATTCGGCAGGTTCTTCTGTGTTCGTTCTTATTGGTGGCTGTCCTAGGGCTATAACTGGTGACTATAATATACATACCGCATATTATAGTGAAACATTTAGTAGACCTCTTTTCCAAATACTTAGATAAACTGTGCTCATTATTGACAGGGCAGTTTTAACTAAAGACTATAATATGCATGTCATATATTGATTTCAAATTTTAGCACAAGGCCAGCAATTTCGGTTGAGTGAGTAAGTCGATTATATCAACCCCAGTGTTCAACTGCTACTTATTTTATCGATCTCGAAAAGATGATATGCAAAGTCAACCTCGGTAGAATTTGAGCTCGGAATGTAAAGACGAACGAAATGCCGCTAAGGATTTTCCCTCGATGTGCTGACAATTCTGTAGCTCGCTGCTTTATGCTTGCAATATATTAAACCAAACACAGCAATGATGGTTGTCTCAGTTTTTATGACAAAAGATTAACATTCTTATATACTGATATATTCGGACAAATGTCCGCATTTATGTTCTTATATTCAGTTATATCGACTGTTGTGTATTCCAGCCGTCTTCAGGTGTCTGCAGTACACGGTAATGATTTTGTTTAGTTATTTCACTGCTTGTGATACCGCTACTTTGTTATCTTTTAATCAAAGCTAATTGACTAAGGAACGTAACCCAAGACTCACAGTTTTTACTATTATTCTGAGGCATTCATTATATTTTAAGAGTACGAGGGGGTGCTGAAAATTTCTTGGATTTAAGGGTATCGCGAAAGGCTTTTACAGGGCTTAGAAAAACTGAATGGCCACTGCAGTACGTGTGTGAATCTGAGAGGGGAATATGTTGAATAAAATCATAATTAACTGATCCTCCTGTACTTTCTGTTACCAAAGCCAAGAATTTCTCAGTACGCCCTCCTAAGTGTTTATCTGATGGTTGCGAAATACGACGCAATGGTATCGAACACTAAGGCAAGTATTGCAAAGAGAAAAGCTTTTAATGTCATAGCTATGCATACACTCATCTTGTTCACCACTGTTACCGTAGCTGTTGTTGCTGCTGTTCGGCCCTCATCAATCCTATTTAACATCAACTATATTCCATTTCATAATATCCAATACTGTGTCTTATATATAAAAACCCTTTCTCTAGTGTATGAATTAAGAAAAAAACCCACATTAAGATAGTATGGTGGAATTTGAGAAAGTTTTGTCTCGTCTTAGCGTCTGTTTAATTGGTAGTGTTTCAGTCTGTTGTGATCTTCCCAGTTTAACGATGTAAAGCATAAACATCTATTTAAATAATCCTCTCAGTAATAAAATTATATTAAATTGATGAATATTTCATTGGTTTCGCTGTAGATTGTAAACAATGATGTAAGATGCACTATCTGCAGTAGCCCATATGAAAACATTGATCTAACATCGGCATAGTCTATGGTAAATTCGACATATGCAACACTTCTATATTATCATGTAACTGAGTATGACCATAATGCCTAATTCAGCTTCTATTCGCAGCGATCTGGAGCACAGCACTTCAAGTTAACCAGTTATTCATAAATTGAAATCTGCGCTTTATCTTTTATCTATTTCTTTCAATCATTGCACACATCGATCCAAGTTCTTTTGTACTCTAGGCACAAGGCCCGACATTTTAAGGGATAGGGCAGTCAATTAGATCGACCCCAATTAGATCATCCCCAAAAGGATGAAAGGCAAATTCGACCTCGGCGGAATTTGAATTCAGAACGTAGCGGCAGACGAAATACCGCTAAGTATTTCGCCCGGCGTGCTAACGTTTCTACCAGCTCGCTGCCTTTCGATCCAAGTTCTTATTTTAAGCCTGGTACTTATTCTCCCGGCTTATTTTGCTGAACTCCTAAGTTATGGTCCATGAAGAATCATCCCCTGTAATCAAGCAGTGTAGTGGAGTACAGACAGAAAGACACCCACATATACATATATACAAGTGTATATACAACGAGCTTCAACAATGGCTGTCTAAGAAATTTACTCACAAGGCATTGGTCAGCTTAGTGTCTAAAGTGCCGCGCAATGAAACTGAACCCATAACCACCTGGTTGCAAAGAAACTATCTTAAATACACAGCTAAATCTGCGTCTTTGTAAATTACCTATTGAAATGGGATCCTACGTAATCATATATTCTATTCCATCGAGAGTCATATTGTTTTGCCACTGAGACGTTAGCATCGACACTTTTTGCCTTTTGTAGTAGGAAAGTAGAATAAAACAAAGAGCTGTAGGTCCTATAAATTCACTCTGGAAGTGAACAGTTTTAGGTCATATATATTGACTCCGGAAGATTGAACGGGAGTATTTTGAACTCAGAACGCATTGCGAGACGTTGTCGACACCATTGTCCAACACGATATTTTATTTGTAAAATGGTGATTTGTAAACTTAAATGTTTGTCGATAGGGAATAATATAAGTTGAATCGACCAAACATATGTTCCAGAATACCGGAAATTAGAACGAAAATCAGTCATGATGTGATTCGAACTCAGAAAGCTGAAAGACAAAGCAAACACTCAACAATAATTTAAACGAGTGTTTCTATCTCTTCGCTCCTTTCCACGAAAGGAAAAAAATAAACGTTTCATTCAACAAATTATCATGTAACCCATAAAATTATTCAGACTCACCCGAAGACACACTTTTCAGTTAGAGATTAATAGCTTCCGATCACCTTCGCCATGATGAGATATGTTGCTAGCAGGATTAATCCAGCGAATGTTAAGTGTCTTCACTATCCGTAATGAATGGTACTTAACAATGTGTCGATAAAATATGTAATTTAAATTGCATTTGGAGTTCGATTAAACAATTCTATTTTTAGAGCACTCCAAGTGTTTCATTATATCTGTGTCAACAGAATTGTTTAAGCATAATTAAAAGAATCCCAATTTACATAAACGATTATTGCAAGCGGAATGAAAAACTGATATTACTTAATTTCGAAAATCCTCTAAAACGTTTTGCTGTATCACAAGATTAATGAATGAATGAACATATTTGGCATTCATTCTATCTGTTATATTGTCATTGTTATCTATTTAGCGATATTTGTTAAATGTGGAATGTTAATAATACTCTATAATTGCTATGCTAATGTGTTTTAAAATTTGCTGGAAAGTACGATGTAAGAGCACAAACTTCAATTTGTGATCGAAGCGATTTCACTGAATTACATTGCTTAAATCTTACTACGTGCCTCTCTTGTATAACTGTTAGCAATGGTAACTATTTGGTATAATTTTCCAATCAGGCAATTATTAGAAACTAGGAAGTAAGTTCTCATCTAATCCAATATTAAGTTCGAATTTGATTCATTGTTGAAACCACGTTATTTCTCTTCATACCATTAATGTTCTGGAGAAAGACATTAAGCTGTTAATATCGCTTTCTTCCCAATAAGTCTGTGGTTTTACGTTTAGTCAACACAAGTAATTATGTTTTTAGTTAATATGAATGAATGCATACATGGTCGAGTCTATATCGTTGTGGAAAACAAGCCATAGTTCGGATGATGTCACCTGTATCACCACAAATATATTATATCATAACAAGTATTATTATCATATAATATCACACTAGCTTCTCCGTGATACAGTTTGAAATTTTTTGTAGAACAATCGCTGTATTTCTGGTACAGTACTTTATACTACATTCTATTATTTCAGATACAATGCCAATAGATACTGGTTTATATCAGAATGTTAACAGCGCACTTTAAGGCTGAGGTAAATTTCATAGATTTACTTTACGAATGATACTCATTACATATATGAACCAATTAGTACAAATGAATTTATGTATTTATGAATGCATGTATTACAACGATGGTTCTGTGAACAGTACCCAAATAGAGAAATCCACCACCTTCCTCATCTGCTTTTCAGCCAACTCCACATTATATACACTTAACAAATTTCTTTCAGTTTTACTTTTTTCTACTCCTCCTGGTCTACCACATTGCATAAACACACACCAAATACCAAAGTATCTTAAAAGAAGCCAAATCTCCGGCCATGACGGTGTCTCGCCTATTACCCCTATATATTGTACCCTGGAACTATCCTATACCCTTTAAAACTTACAGATTTTCACTCTCTGTAATGTATCTAGCCTGATATTTAGAAACACTCAATAATGACTATCAACCTCAACAAATTCAACTTCTCTGATCGTACCAACCATCGTCCAAATGCACTTATTTGTAACATGTAAAGTAAAGATGTAATATATCTAAGCAAGCTATATACAATGTTTTTCAACTCCTTAAAATCCTGTCTCCTTTTGGTGACCTCCAATATATTTTCCGTAAAACCTGATCCACGTGTAACCTATTCTTTCTTGTCAGTTACCAGTGACATCTTACACTGAAGAAACATCGCGAAAGGAATTTTATCGCCCTTCACTTTGGCGAAGCAGTTTACCCTGTCTGTGTGCAAATCTCTCAGGACCCATCCATCTTTCATGTATTCGATCGGTTGCTTCCTATCAGACCGTATTATTGCTGTGTGATGGCAGCTCTTTCTGTCTGTCATTCTGGCGTTGTGCCCAAAGGACTGGATTTGTCTACTACTCTCTTCTTTCTATACTCCCATTATTTACTTTTCCCCACATTAAGTGAAATCTAGTCCTAGGAAGATAATATTGGTTTCAACAATAGTACTTGGACAAAGTCAACCTCTGCGGAATTTGAACCCAGAACGTAAAGTCGGACGAAATACTGTCAAGTACTTTTTCCGGCGCGGTAACCATTCTGCCAGGTCGGTGCCTTTTACGAATATTCTACTACTAGTTATTCCTCCCTAAAACTTTTCCAACATGCATTATCCACGGGCAACCTAGAAATTCAACGCCTAACGCACATTGATTCCATGATCAGAGACCTCGAAAACGTCCTCTAATGGGGGTATATCAGTCTCATTTAATTCATCCCAAACAAAACACTAACGCTACTCATATCAAGAAAACATCGTTGTAGCCTCTCATTTAAAAACTCAACTACACCCCTCAAAAATCTTACCAATTATCATGGGTCTCATTACCACAGTGATACTCTTTTGATGAAAGATCATCATTAAGATAATTAGCATAGCTCTCCAAAAACTCACCCTTCTATTTAGGGCCAGACATTAATTCTGTACTTTGATCTGGGAGGCTGCCGCTGTTGCTACTCTATGCATATACATTTTAGAACACATCCGGGAAAGGGACATTCCACTGGATCACTCCACTGACAAATAACTCACATGGTAATATTAATCTTAAAAGGAGCCTTTCTCTTCTCTCTCCCTGCCTTTTCTATCGATTCCATACTGGATTCTTCTCCTTGTAGCTCTCTCATACCACTTCTACTCAGGCATTCTCGCACTCACCCATTTCTAAGTAATCACACTTCTGTCTAACGTCTCAGGCCTCACACAAGCTAATGCACCTAGTACTTCCTTCCTTCCTTCTTTCCAATGTCGTCGGCCATCTGCAATTCGTATTCGTTTAGAAACTTTAAAAACATCTACTTCCTAAATCTCACTGATTTAGGAAGAACTGCAAAGGTCATGGACAATGTCCATGGGCAATACCTCATCTCCCACAGCCAAGATGTTGCTTATATGCATGTATGCATTATGCATGCATGAATGTATGTATGTATGTATGTATGTATGTATGTATGAATATATACATACATAAATACACGTTTATACGATCCTGTCAACATATGATCATTGATATATATATATATATATATATATATATATATATATA
>NC_068986.1:24568100-24569150 GCF_001194135.2 Octopus bimaculoides | reverse complement strand
TATACCTATACACACACATGCACGCACGCACACACAAACACGCACGCACACACATGCATACACACACACATAATGTATATATAATACACACGCACGTACACATAAACACGCATACACACAAATGTACACATACATGAATTAGCCTGATTAAGGGTGGAATCTGACTTTCTGGCACGCCTCGCGATGTTTACGACATCACGTTTTGAAGCTGTGAATGCTTAATACAGAGATGACAGAGAACAAATTGTCCACGTAAGCCACAAACGCATTACAGTTCCTTTATATGGTGTACATACAAAGCGATATATCGACATGTTGTAAAAAAAAAAAAAAAATCAAACGCCGTTTCTTTATTTAGCATTGTTTACTTGTAAGTTTGAAGTACAAAAATCTTGCTGAATATAATGGCCATCAATTTTCTGAAACCAATTTGCTTTTCATGAATGTTGAAATCGAATCATACATCAAAAGATATTAAAAACAAGGAATGAAATTGTTCAATTATTCTTTTACATTTTTTTTTTATTTTTGGTTATGCTATTTATTTTCATTTATCAGCGCGTCATTTTTTTTTATCTTTGGACACGTTGTACAAGAAAAAAAAAATGATAATACGTTTATGAGAGATGCGTGATACAGCACAAACACATGTCTAAAGTCATTAAGTGAGCAATGTTTTATAACTGACGTTTCACAACAATGATTTACATTGGAGTCAATTTGCTTGTCATTTTATAGCAATATATTTCCAGATGGGACAAAAAGTAAAAATAAAAAAAATTCATCAAATATATTATCCACTTTAAAATGGCGGCTACGTTGTTTGACGTCATTCAAGTCAGTCTATGTCTGTTTTGAGATTTGTTATTTTTATACATATACATGAATAATACATAATGTATAATTAAAAAAAAAACGCTAACGTATACATATAAAGGGATACACAAATTTGTCTATAAATACAATATATGTGTAAATATATGTATACATGCATATGCATAAAACGTACAAGACACAAACACACACACACACACAGATATATAAATAATA
>NC_068986.1:24565296-24568000 GCF_001194135.2 Octopus bimaculoides | reverse complement strand
AGGAACACACAGATACACACATATATGCAAACAGAAAAGCACACACATATATGTTGATTCATAAAAGTAATAGTATAGGAGTTGTGGTTAAAATGTTCGTTTTGCAACCTTTTATTTCTGGTTTTAATTCCAGATTTTGGCAAGTTGGATTAGTGTTTTCCTTATAGCGTCGGACTGTCCAATAGGTTTTGAGTAGCATTTTGAATATGAAAACCATTCTGAATGCGTCATATCCGTGTATCCAGGCACTCGCGAAACTATGGAACTGCAATGGAAATATTCTTTTAAACTTACGGCCCTGGGTATCGTATGTTGTAATGGAAGGCCAATACTTCCTCATGTATAAGAGTCTTCGTTCTATTCGCCAAAATGGTTGTCGAAGAGAAAAAAATAAAAGAACAATTCCCATACATTTTGGCAGTAATTTTGTCGCAAATTGTTTTGCTTCAGAATGCAAAAAAAAAAAACAAGGCATGACATCTTGTTTAATGCTGTAACTGTTACGCTCTCTTAAAGATGAAAGTAACGTTGATTCGGGCAGGATCTGAATAGTGGATCAGCGCTCAAATGCATAAAGGATTTTGCCCAAAGTTTTAGCGATTCCACCAGTGCGCAAAACATTCGGCAATATACATCGGAGAAAGATATAAGTATCGAGGATAAAACTATTAATCCTGTGATTTTATAACACAAACTCAGTTGTAATAAAATTTTATCAGAGCTCCTTCTCACTCTCTCCATAGTAAACTCAGTGATCCAATAGTTGGCACACTGAACTTATATACCGATTATAGTCATAAAGGAAAAAAAATATATAAAATTAATATACGTTTATTGTTAAGTTTTCGGAGCAATATTTCATTCATTAGAAACAATAATTTCACATTCTCGCCTTATTCATATTCTTTTACGGTGACTAGTTCCAGCAATTTTTTTTTTTTTGACAGGCGGCTAATTTACTTGCATATCGGTGATATACAGAGCTTGATTCAATCGACTTTAAACCTACAAGAATAAACAGATAAATTCAATACGGTATGTGACTTAAAAAGACAATATATTTTCAATAATTATAGCAAGACTTGATCAATATTGCATGTATGTGTTCACAAAAAGCCACGCTAGTTTACAGTAATTAGATCCACCATCGTAAACAGTTCAAAGTTGAGGGCAACTTTGACTCTCTTTCTTACGAGGTCACTAAAACACCAGTCAAATACTGGGAAAATATTTAATCGATTCTTCTCTCTTCCCAAATATATATACTTGTGTCATTGTTAATAAAAAATTCAGTTTAATATGTTTACGAAAGTTTGCATTTCTGATAGACGCTTATACAAAATTGTATAGGAAGACATGTCTATGTACCAATGCCTGTGTCTCTATCTCGTTCTGTATATATATAAGTATGTATAGTTAGGTTATACTTTTGTTAAGAACGTAGTAGAGCACAGTCTAAAGCTCGTCCACCTTTAGATTTCACCCGGTGCTATCCAGCTGTGGTATTATACGTACTGCCAGATTTGCGTAGAAGCTTCTGTAGTGTGTCAATGGATAATTGAATAAGTTGGAGTCAACAAGAAGGAGTATAGTTGGACAAATGAATGTTGGTAATTAGGTAAGTATATAGAAATACACACAGATACACACAGATACACACAGATACACACATACACACACAAACATATACTCACGTGAAGACGTGGTAACGCCATGCCTAGTGGTTAGCTGTTACTCTCGAACCGGGCGATGCATTGCTCTTCATTTCATGTTGCACTGTGGCCAGTTCGATATCTGACGTAGTGCACATTCGTGCACCTGTCCAGGTAAAGTTGATTTGATAGTGGAAGTGAAGCAATATACAATTTATAACATTTTATAACTGTAAACGAATCACCTGTGTAAGCTCTTCAACAAGAATTTGCTGAGCGCCCTCATTTGCCATTTATGACCGGAGAATCCACCACATGCACCTAAATATGTATGTATATATATATATATATATATATATATATATATATGTATATTCATATACACCCCGCATACATACACGCACACACAGATAGACACGGGCGTGCACGCACGCACACACACGTAAAATGTTCAAAATGAGTATGCATAAATCAATGAATATTCACTGAGCTGAAGACACGCATTGTGCCATGTGGTGGGACTGAACCTGCAACTATTAGATGTCAAGCGAGTATCTTTACTACACTACCGTACATGCACCTATAACATGATATAATATAATATACTAAACTATACTATAATATAATATAACATAATATAATGTAATATAATATCAACAAATTGAAAAAAAAAATACAAGCAAAGTAGCAATTTACCAAACCTTGTCAACACGACCTCGATTCAAATACAACTTAAAGCACATCACAAGTTATATGTCGTCAAATTACGTAATTTCAGTAAATTATATGGTACGTGCAATAACTGGCTTGTTAGCACCTTCTTGTAGAAGATTACACATAATTTCAATTTCCAGTTTCTATTTTGTCACCATTTGCATTCAGTGAAGCTTATACGCATCTCATTTTGTTTTTTGCTGTTTCACTTTGTTATCTGAATTAACTGAAAAAACAAAGATAGTATAAATAATTCAGAGAAATCATTACATACATGCAGATGTTTTGTACACCCACTTTTACACATGCATATATATATATATATATATATATATATA
>NC_068986.1:24563445-24564851 GCF_001194135.2 Octopus bimaculoides | reverse complement strand
TATATATACACAAAAGGATGAAAATGCGCGCCGTTTCGAAAACTTATTGTTGACAATCTTTTTGCGCACCAGTCCTCATACCGTATATGAAGCCTTTCCAAATAGACCAACTTAGTTGCCAGCCTTGAAGCTTTGTTCTTGTTAATTATCTCGCTTTGCCCAATTCCACTGACTTGCCTTCCCAACTTCCGTTGATACCTTTCGTGATGGTATTACTTTTACTATTATTTAGTTCCAGCTACACTAAACATCAACACATATTGCTTTCAAAAACCGTTCCCCGAAATTCTTTGAGATAATCCCCACCAAGTATCCATGCATTCTTCAAGAAGTCCAAACCGCCTATCATTCCGATTGGGATCAGCACCGATGTTAATCTCATGGAAACTCAATATCTCAACAAGCTTTGCTCCCTTACTTTCTTCACACTAGATAACAATATCTATTATTATCATCATTTAATTGGTATGGGGAAGTATTTTCCCCATCCTGGCAAATCTGCGGCTGCGTCATTATTTGACATGCAGGTGTAGAAGGCCGTTTAAAAAACGCGTTTTTAAACGTGCTATTCTACAACGTTGTCGACTTCCCCAGCCTAAATTAGTAACTGTCACCGACGGATCGCAAATTTGAAAGCAATATAACGTTACGAAATTGCAGCTTCTAATAAGAATATATATATATGTGCGTATGTACACGTACACAGATGCGTTCTCATACATACACACAAGCGCGCACACAGAAACACACATAAACACGCGCGTACACACACTCAAACACACACGCACACGCTCACCTCTCCCCACACATATTGATTTCGCTTAGGCAGAGTGATATTAATAATCTGATGTTACAAGTCAATATACATTACATCTTATATCAGAAACAGTTACAAGCTAATGAAGTTGGTTATCTAACTTCTGTTCCCGTGTTGTTTATTAAATTCCACATATATATATGTACATACACATACACTCACGCACAAACACGCAGACATATATATTTATATACACATACACACATATATGTACATGCGTGCGTGTACGTGTGCGAGTGTGTGTACTTGTGCGAGTATATATATATGTATATATATATATATATATGTGTGTGTGTATATATGTATATATATATATTTGTCCGCCACTACATTCCTCCATGGCAAGATTTAATTTGTGTATACAAATTTAATTTGCGGTCCATGGGAAGAGCCGTTTTAACGATGCGTCCTGCCCAGCTCTTCGAAACGCCGGTGTTAAAACGGAGGTAGCTGATGAAGAAGAATGTTCTCTATGTGGCTTGTGTGTTTTCTCGTCAACGTATTATTTGCAATGCCCTGTACCCAGATATGCACCTATACATACAGGTGGATGTCGGTATGCACATACCTGTACGTATATATGCATATA
>NC_068986.1:24562020-24563199 GCF_001194135.2 Octopus bimaculoides | reverse complement strand
TATATATATATATATATATGTGTGTGTGTGTGTGTACACACCCACATATTGTATGTATATATACACACTATTTATCATTTATCACACTCTTTCTTACACTCTCTGCGCAGGGTGTCTCAATAAATATATACACATATTGAATTACAATAAAATCATTGTTTATTGAATTCCATTTCATTCTAAAATTTAACGGAATCTATAGACAGAATTAAATTTTTAATGAGCATCATTTTTATCAAGTTGATGACCGTTCCCATTAAGACACTAGTGATAACTAGGAATCACAAACATCAAGAATCAACTAGTTCGATATGTGTGTATATACTCGTTTAACGGCTGTCTTCAATTCGTGTACTGTTGCCAGTTTTGTAACGTTAACTTTATGCTTTGAGTAACTCCATTATGATAAGCTGCACCATACTGCAATTCTTGTTAAATTAATATGACGTTTCTTCATAATATACAGGATTTCTTCCCAGTAGGTGCAATTATGGAAGTTAATTAAACCATTTAATTTAATCACCTATGAAATCATTGTCGGAACATGTGTATCTTCTGCACGTCTTGTCAAGTATCAATCGCAAATCATTCACTCTTCGGTGTATAGCAAGTCGTTGAGAACATGAATTATTCTTGGAATGTAGCATTCTCAATGAAAGCGCTTCAACAGGCAATGGATGGTTGTTTTCCTCATTTGCTTGCCTAGTGGATTTTCTTGAAAGCTGTCAATATATTTCTTTTACAATATCCTTTAGTGAGGCTCGTCGATGCCCGCGGTCTAACCGAAGTTGTTTTTTAACCTTTCATGGATATTCTGAAATTTTCCATTTGCTTCATATTTATCTTAACTTTGAGTAGTGTACGTCGCGTAAATGAATTGTTTGGGAACTTCCTCGTAATCTGTATCAGAACTTCGACAGCGTCTAAAAACTTTCAGTAACACTTCTGGAAAAGTTTGCATTGTTCAAGGCTTAAACTGACTTTCTTCATCATTTATTTCTAAACGGTTAAATCTAAAAAGACGTGAAAGTAAAGTAATTTGTCAGCTCATACATCTGTGTGTGAGAGTGTCTGTGTGTGTGCGCAAAATCGGTCACGTGATTGTGCGCGTGTGTGCATGTGTGTAAGTATACATGTGTGTAAGTATACATGTGTGTAAGTATACATGTATATATATAT
>NC_068986.1:24555353-24561802 GCF_001194135.2 Octopus bimaculoides | reverse complement strand
CTTTCATGGCGTCTGATGTGGCTTTTTAAACCAGACAGTGTTTTTAAAAAACACCCACACAGATTGCACCTCTGATTTGCACTACCAATACCTGCAAGTAAGTTCTGCTCATTGTGGATCCTAACATGTCTTTTAAGACCCCCATTGGATTTGCAAACCCTCTGGCACACACCACATTCAAAAGTGGCTGTGTGGTAAGTAGTTTGCTTACCAACCACATTCGTCAAGTATCTTCTACTACAGCTTTGTGCCGACCAAAGTCTTGTTAGTGGATTTGGCAGACAGAAACTGAAAGAAGTCCGTCGTATATATTTATATATATATATCTATATATGTGTGTGTGTGTGTGTGTGTGTGTGTGTGTGTGTGTGTGTGTGTGTGTGTGTGTGTGTGTGTGTGTGTGTGTGTGTGTGTGTGTTTGTGACTGCGTTTGTCTCTCCAGCATCGCTTGACAACCGATGCTGGTGTGTTTACGTCCCCGTAACCTAGCGGTTCAGCATAACAGACCGATAGAATAAGTACTAGGCTAACAAAGAATAAGTCCCGGGGTCGATCTGCTCGACTTAACGTGATACACCAGCATGGCCGCAGTCAAATAACTGAAACAATTAAAAGAATAAAAGAATACATACACTCATACACACACATATATATATACATGTTTGTGTGTGTGTGTGTATATATATACATACATGCATATACATATATATATATACATACATAATACATACACACACACACACACACACACACACACACACATATATATATATATATATACATATATACATACATATATACACTCGTATATTCCATGGTAGACGTTCTTCTAGACAGTAAGTAAAACGAGGCTGTGGAGACCGAGAGATAGTCAAGTAAAATGCAGTATTGTTTTTTGTTTGGTATTTCTGTTGTAGGTGGGCCTACGACGAAAATTCAATTATTTCAACCAAGTGATAAATCTAGATTAATTTTATTGGTTTTGTAATTATCGATACTTTTTTTTTCTTTCTTGCTTTAGATAAACCTTGTCCTCATCTGGTGATCTATTTAAGATATAATATCATCTAATTTTTGAACAGTAAGTGGATTGTTGTATATATAGAGTTGAGAATGTTTGAGAACGCATGCGATTTTGTATTGAATTAAGAAATCTATTTCCCTAAACAATATAAGTTGGTAAAATACGAAAAAAAAACAAAACACAAACAGGTGTCTTTCTTTATGTTTGAGATTATGGTTGTATGAATTGCAACGTGATTAAAGCTGTTTTACAACTAGATATTTTCATGTTCGATTCTAAGCTGCGGAACTGGATCTTGCATTCTTAGTTCGTGGAATATGGTCGATACAAATTCTAAAGAGGCCTACACATATACATCTGTCCCTAGGCAAACACTCACACACAGATATTTTTGGTAATATGAACAATAATAATTCATAACTAACGTAGATTACGATAGGAAATATTAATTAATACTGGCCCAGTGCGGGCATAATAAATAAGTATTATATTAGTTGTTTGATTTTATCGACGCCTGGTATGAATAAATGCAAAACTATTCACTGCTGATTTTCGAACAGGAATTTAACAGGACGTGACTAATTACGGCAAAACATTCACGATTTTATATCAATAATAATAAACTAATATAATTTTATGGAGTGCTCAGAACTAAGAAACATATTTTATGCAGAAACAGTTACATGAATATTGTAGATGTTGAATAATTATAACACATTTATTTCAACGTGTCATACACCTAAAACATCAACATTCAAAACATTTTATTGTAGAAGACACTTGTTATGTCAGCAGTTTTGTATGCACCAATCATCATGTTAACATTATTTACGTTATCACAGAGTATAGTTATCAGAGGAAAAAAGTTTCTTTTTTTAGCAGTTACAAATGTCTGAAACACAAAGCTAATAGTGGAAAGGATTAAGAAACGTCAACGGTGACAAGAAATGTCTGTGATGGTGTAATGTGCATTTGAAATTAAATATTTTCCATTTAGTACTCAACCATTTCAAACTTTCCAATTTGGCATTGCTGCAAAATAAAACTAATGCGAATTTCACAATATAGAACGAAAGTTGATCAAGCTGTTAGTAATACCTATCGAACTGAAGTAGTTGGAAAGAGTGTAGCTCCTGTCATTGTAAATTTGTTGCAAAATATAGCTGGCGCTATATCGAAGATTCTGTTTACAATGGTATGGAATATTTCAGCTAAGGAAAGTGTCGAATAACATTTTGGTCCATTAAATAGAGCATTGCTAGGGGAAACAATTGAAAGTATATTCTATTGCATCTACCTATTAACAGTTTTCAGAATGTGCAGCTGATAAAGCGCAGAATTATAAACACAAGTGAAACGTCCTACACACAGTAGGCTAAATACTTAGCCGTGAGAAGAAATTGATTTTTTGAAAATGCACAGACGAAAACTTTGCAAATTCTCACCCTCAGAGACCAAAAATGATTACATTAATACCTGGAACTTAAAGTGAAATCAATTACTAAAAGTAATTGAAATTTTTATAAGTGAGTAGTTTCCATTGTTATGAAACATGTAGCATCAAAGAGGATGGAACAAAAGTCAGTCTTTTGGAAACCGAGTATTAAATATGCAATATGCACTAGAGATGGCTTAAATAAATGGTATTATTAGTTTGGAAATACACCCCATGAACCAACAGATTTGAAGTTTAATTTAAGAGAAAGCCTATACGTCGTCATTCTGCCTGCTAGATACAGAAGCAAAATCACCTTAAAATTAAAATCCCACCCTCTCAAAATAAAAGAAATGCATTGGATAATCGATTCTGCTGTTTCAAAGAAAAAAGAACAATACATAGTCAAGCATGGAAAATCCTTCGTTTGAAGTCTACCCAAGATGCTCCCATTTCAACTTAATCTACAACACGTTTTGAGATAACCGCGAAGTTTGTTTGGTAGTTAAGTTGAAAGATGGTTGTGTGATTAAGAAACTTGCTTTGCAATCACATGGTTTCCGGTTCAGTTCCACCACGTGTCACATCATTGGTTAAGTGTCTTCTGCTATATCTTCAGACCAACCAATGCCTTGTCAGTGAATTTGGCGGACAAAACCCGTGTGGAAGTCTGTTCTAGTCAACTGTGTGCATGTATGTGCGTGTGTGCGTGTGTGCGTGCGTGTGTGCGTGCGGGCGTGTGTGCGTGTGTGTGTGTGTGTGCGTATGTGTGTGTGTGTGTGTGTGTGTGTGTGTGATTATTCAGTTTTATTTCCAGATTTCTTACCAAAAGAAAAAGAGCCAGTTTCTACCGTAGATCCAATTTGTTGGAATTTCAACTTCAGCAACAGGGTATTTTTGTTTGTCTGTATGTATACGTGCAGATTTGTATGTTTTTGCTTTATGTATGTCTTCTCATGCATATACTTGCATATGTAGTCATGCTCACAAACGTAAATGATAAACTTCTGGTAAGTTTTACAGATCTTTTACAGTTCCAGTCATGGCTTGCATCTATAGTCTACGAATCAGCTTCATCCTTTCTGGTTTTGAGAAGCCTAATTTCTCAACATTGATATTTAAGCAGTGTGTAACATATCCCAGTGCCCCAATAATTACAGGTATAAGTCTGAACTTGTAATCTGAATAGAGTAACTGGAGATTTCTCACTAATTCAGCGTAGGTTTTCTCTTTTTCACTGACCTTCAGTTTTCTGTTAACATCCGCTGGGCAGCTGATTTCCACAAATGTACACAGTTTGTCTTCTCTATCCAAACTCATAATATCAGGTTTATTGTGCTTATATTTTATTGAGTTTTTCACTGGGACATTCCACCAGTATTCCTCTCTATTATGAGTGGCTATGGCTACTATCATACTGTGAGGTTCCTATTTCTTTGTTCTTGGGGTTATTCCTACCGACGTATTTCATTATAGAATGTCCTTGCTACAATATGATGTCGCATCGGTGGATAATATCGTGATGACATTTTCAGACAACTGCTTATAATGTGGGAGATATCGTCGGTGTTAACTCCCCAAAGTCTATATCAGTTATCGCATTTTACTACTTTTCCTGCATCTCTGTGCCTTTTGCTCATCAGGTATTTGGTCAATATATTCTGTTCCTGGATTGCAAACGCATACCCTACAAAATGGGAGGTAGTAATACGGCTATTGGTCCATAATAGACTGCTTTGATAATCGATGTTACTATCATCTGGCAGCTTTCTACTAACATATCCATGCATAATCTTCTGTTCATATAGGCTCATCCTTTCATCTGATCATACATTGCGATAGAGTCGTACGACTTCTTTGTTCATGTATTTGAAGTTATCAAGCAAGGAATGTTCCTCAAGGAGCTGCCTTCTAAGTCTCATGACGTTATCAGCCTCATGTATGCAAACCTATTTAAGGAATGCACTTCGACACTTGGTGGTTAAAAGATGTTGCCAAAGCAACATGATACGACATTCAGAGGCAGTTTGGATCGATGTTAAGCCTCTGCGGCGTTGTTTTCGTTTTAGATAGAGGCGGTCTACGTCACTGTTTATAGGGAAATTATGTGTGCTTGTTAGTAACTACCTGGTTTCCACATCAATGACTCGGATCTCATCAAGCGTCCAGTTAATCAGCCCAAATGTTGGTATGAGCACTGGCACTGCAAAGATATTGTGGGCCACTAATTTATTGAATTCAGAGAGTTCCGAGTTGCAAATTTTCTTTGTACGGCTGCAATATTCTTTAGTGACACAGATTTTGTTAAAGGAGCCATTGTAATATATGTTTTCACTGACCTCTAGATACCTGTAGCAATCTTCATCAGATAAAGGGGAAAACAGTTAAGTCTTGATGGAGATGCTGCTAGTCTGGTTTACAGTTTCTCTCTTTTCACAACTATATAGTAATATTTATCCTGACCAAACTTCAACTCTATATCCTGTGAGCGTGTATGTATGTATGTATGTATGTATGTATGTATGTATGTATGTATGTATGTATGTATGTATGTATGTATGCATGTATGTATGTATGTATGTATGTATGTATGTATGTATGTATGTTATCAATCAGTTTCATTTCTATATTTCTTGTCCATAGAGAAAGAGCCGGAGTCTAACATAGATTCAAGGCTCCTTCATTGGAACTTTTATCAACATCATCTAGGTATTTGTGCATATGTGTGTGTGTGTGTGTGCAGTATTTCGTGTTAGTGTATGCGCAGATTTGTATGTTTGTTTTATGGATGCGTTTTTATGTATATATTTTCATGTATGTATGTATGTATGTATGTATGCGTGCCTGTATTTGAGTTTGGCCCAGTATGGCCGCAATCCTTTCACGGAGACAACTAAACGATAAGAAAAGATCATTAGTGGAAATAAGTAAGACACTCCAGTTCAAACTAGATCAAGTACAAATCAATTTCAAAATCAAACACGGCAAATTATCTTTTACAATTTAATTTTCCCATTAACATCATATTGCAGTGTAACGTTTAATGGAGTTAAATGGCATGAATAGAATCTATATTAACTATTAGAGATCTCAAAATTCAATTCAACTGAAGGCTATCATACACATAAAGTAATGAGAATATCTAGTAGAACAATTGAATAAAACTATTGACTGAAACACATTTAAGTTGCACCAATATCTTTTCTATGGAATATGTATTCCGGATTTCTTCAACGAATTATTAAAAACAATGTAAACTATAAGGAAAAAGCGAGGGTCTCACTGTAAAATGATCAGCAAAATCGCTGTTGCCCTGAGAGGTTACATCATGCATATGACGTAACATGTCGTCATCTTACCTTTTATTTCAGAAAATCAGATTTAAAGTTGCTATGTACAAATTCCTGGGTACCTGCAGGAAACCAAGGCATAACAATATATATATATATAATAATACAAATAATATGTGAGCATATGCATATATATACGTATATGTATGTACATACCTACATCTACATGTATATATAGATGCATATCTGGGTACAGGACGTCACAAAAAACGTGGACAAAATGATAAACAGAGTACGGAAAACACACGGGCCACATAGAGAACATTTCCTTCATAAGCTGCCACATTTCTAAAACTAAGCGTTTAGTTTAGGACGCATTGTTAGAATGGCTCTTCCCGCGGAAACAAATTAAATTTGTAGTGCGGAGGAATATCGTGGCGGACAGTAAACATGACAGAAAAATGAAGCAGTGAAAATAAACAAAAAGGGCTAGTAGGGCCAGACATGAAAAAATATATGTGTATACCGAACGCTGTGATGAGATGAACTGGAAAAGAAAGAGAAGTTCGTGCTGGCTTGGCAGTAGCCAAGATAAGAAAGGAGGCAGAAGCCGGACACACATGAGACCAGCGAAGATATATATATATATATATATATATATATATATATGTATATGTATATATATATATATATATATATA
>NC_068986.1:24552832-24554580 GCF_001194135.2 Octopus bimaculoides | reverse complement strand
ATATATATATATATATACGTGTGTGCATTTTGTGTGTGTACGTGGGTGTGCACAAATTAATACCTGAACGGCTAATCGATAATCAAGAACTAGATGACTTGTGTCTAAGAAGATTTTAAGAAAATCACTATCCTTGTTTTGATATACTATAAGAATTATATCTATATAACGTACATTCTAGATCTCATTGAAGGAAACTGAATAGCTCATTATAAACAGATGTATATTTTTGGCAATGATAGAATTTAGCTGGCGAATGGATTTATAGACCGAGGACCAGATATGTATACTTACCTGTATGAATTGATAATACTATTTGGAACCCTCACCTTCCTGGTAAATGTATTATTATTGATGGTTGGTGAAATAAGTTTGATTAATCTTACTCGAATTATCAGACTTTTTTGCTGGGTTCTACACGTTCAAACATTGGATCTATTTTGTTCATATAATTCCGACGTATTTATATGAAAAAGTCAAGTAGATGGGTAAATATATTTCGATCAATAACACATATACAAAACTAGAAGATGAAAATAAAGGAAATTTACTTCTGAAAGCACTTCATATATATCAAAAATAAAAACAATAAATTTTCAAGAGAAATTCTTAAAGAAGAAATTAATGATTCGAAGTACACAACTCTTATTGTTAATAACAAAATTCTTTCCACTATTTCACCATTCGCAATTTCAAAATTGCAACCAGTGTTATCTCATTGTGGTCAGGGTCGCCCCTCGAGTCAAACCCAAAATAAATAATCTGGAAAATATATCGACCGTATATGGTCTTGAAACCACATTTTCGATTCTAACGAAGGCAGAGTAGATTTTATTAAACCAATGGAAGATTCAGAGAAAGAGGATAATTCCAAAGAAAAAGGGTGTTATCAGGTTAAAAAAAAACATAAAGAAAAACAAAGCAAAAACAAACAAAAGCACAAACAATACTGAGAAACCTGAAACAAATTTAGATGAGGAATTTGCCCTGTTACTGTGCAAAGCAGTCCTATTAAAACACAGGGAGATAGTATCTGAACGGCCATATATAGTTATGAAATAAGATGTCGAATAAATCATGTAGAGTAATTGAAATGTTCTGTCTCTCTGACAGGAAAAATGTATTTGAAAAAGAAACTAAGAAGTGTTCCAAATATAAAGACTAAAACGTGGAACTAAAAAAAGACTTGGTTTATGGATGCTATCTATTTCTTGTAGTAGTATGAAAATTCAGAGTTATGAAGAATGAAACAGATAAAAACATAAGAGAAATGTGTGGTTATCACTCAATATAAGAAATCCAAAAGATAATTGTATTGTTAGGAAGCGCCTATAAAAAACAAACAAACAAAATTTACCCTTTTTATTCGAAAAAACAGAAAGCCATAGTGGTAAAGGGGAATAATAAGCAACAGTGAATGAAGAGTTACTATATGCACGTATCTCTCGGCTAATACCTGTGAAATATTCTACACCAAATTATGCGTGCGTACATTCCTATCGACACGGAGAGGCAGGAACACAGATACAAACAGATACAAACTGAGAAACACGTAAAAATGATTTTGAAAACAGAAAAATCTTGAAATGTGGAGGTTTCTGTGCAAAGCAGAAGATTTACATACGAAATCCGATATAGCAATTATGGATAGGGATAGAAATTGCAATAACAACAACGGTAGCAGCAGAAGTAGAAAAAGAAGAAGAAGGAAAAGAAGGAAAAGAAGAAGAAGGAGGAAGAGGAGGAGA
>NC_068986.1:24550366-24551112 GCF_001194135.2 Octopus bimaculoides | reverse complement strand
CTACTACTACTACTACTACTAATAATAATAATAATAATAATAATAATACTAATACTAATAATAATAATCATAATAGTAATAGTAATAATAATAGTAATAGTAATAGTAATAATAATAATAGTAATAATAATAATAGTAATAGTAATAATAATAATAATAATAATAATAATAATAATAATAATAATAATAATAATAAATGCCCTGATGCAGTACTAGGCAGTGGCTCTCATGGTTTCTGATCTGACTTGATTGGAAGTGTTATCATGTACATGGTTTTGTCTTGGTATAAAAGATGAGCTACAGCAAATATTCTGTTCAATACCACAGATTTGCTTGTTTTAAATTTTTCCACACGGGCAGCAATTTTGGGAGACAGGAGGAGTCGATTACATCGGCCCCAGTGCTCAACTGGTACTTCTTCTATCGAGCCCGAAAGGCAAAGTTGACCTCGGTGGAATTTGAACTCAGAATGTAGCTACGGGCAAAATACCGCTGAACATTTCGTGTAGCGCGCTAACGATTCTGGCAGCTCACCGCCTTAATAATAATAATAATAATAATAATAATAATAATAATAATAATAATAATAATAATAATAATAATGATAATAATAATAATAATAATAACAGACAAATACATAACAAAAACATCAGGACTTGCAAATATATATAACATACAGAAAATTGCACTACTGAGCACTGCACACATCCTACGCAAAACACTTTCAATACAGTAACCACAAGAGC
>NC_068986.1:24546359-24549229 GCF_001194135.2 Octopus bimaculoides | reverse complement strand
TCAATACCAGCAGATGACAACGTTTCTCTAAAAGAAATGGAAAAACTTTCAAAATACAAAGACCTGGAAATAGAGATAACTCGAATGTGGAATCTAAAAACAGAAACAATTCCTATCATAGTAGGTGCCTTAGGTATAATAAAAAAATATTCAGACAAATACATAACAAAAACACCAGGACTTACAAATATATATAACATACAGAAAATTGCACTACTGGGTACTGCACACATTCTACGCAAAACACTTTCAATACAGTAAACATAAGAGCACCACAGCACATACCCAAGGCGCACAGAGCTGCGCTCGGTAGTGAAGTGAAAGCACGTTATAAAAATAAAACTACTAAACAATAATAATAATAATAGTAATAATAATGGTTTCAAATTTTTGGGGAGGGGATGAGTCGATTACATCGAACCTCGTGTGGCCAACTGGTACTTATTTTATCGACTCCGATAGGATGAAAGGCAAAGTCGACCTCGACGGAATTTGAACTCAGATGGTAGCGCCAGACAAAATACCACTAAGCGTGTTGCCCAGCGTGCTAACGATTCAGCCAGCTTGCTGCCTAAATACTACTACTACTACTACTACTACTACTACTACTACTACTACTACTACTACTACTACTACTACTACTACTACTACTACTACTAATAATAATAATAATAATACTAATAATAAAAGACAGGCATGCAGTAAATATTCTGCTCATTTCTTGTCAGTTGCTTGACCTTAACCTGTTGAGAATGGTCCTAAGTGACTGACGATACGTGCACCTCTGATCATGAGCAGTAGTAGTGGGGAAGCATCTTAGTCACGTGTCGAGAGGAATTCTTTGGGTTTAAATAATTCACCTCTAGAAACATAGGTGGTTCGTACATCCTCCTCAAAGATCCCTTGTTTCAGGGACCATTTGAGCTGGAGGGGTTACTCAACTTGAGGTAAAGTTTAAAGGTCATGTGCTGGTTATTTTGATATGATATCACTATGTCGCGCACATATGGTTGTCATTCATGTGCCTGGTATACCCTTACCAGTCGAGTAGTCATGATGGGTATATTGGGCTTCGTATATTTTACCTCAGTGTCACTTTGATGGCATGCGCTGTTCTCTCACTCAATAATAATAATAATAATAATAATAATAATAATAATAATAATAATAATAATAATAATAATGATGATGATGATGATGATGATAATAGTCCTTCTTTGACTTTTGCAGAATGTCCGGCAATTCTTTGTGTGCATGGAGCAGGTGCTTAGTAGATTACAACGAACTAGTATTTAATGTTCTTTTTTTATTCTGTCGACCTCCTAAGAAGAGAAGGTAAATTTGACCTCGGCGGAATTTGAATTCAGAGCATAAAGATCCGGAGGAAACGTAGCTAGATATTTTGTAGTATAGTCGGTATCACCATCGTTTTCTTCATCATCACCAATACCACCAAATTCAGTAGCATCCTCATCAGTTCGACTAATAATAACGCCACCACTATACGAAACGAATGGAACTAAAAAGGTTCACACATCAAAAAAAAAAAAAAAAGGAAACAAAAACATTAACGTCAATAATAAGAAAAACAAGTGCAATAAAAGTAATAATTGAACCAATCCCTTTCCTCGGCAGCTGTCAGTATTAAAACGAAGAACGACAACAATAGAAACAACAACGGTAACAATATATTAATAAATATATAAAATGTGACCTTGTACACGAGAGAGGGAGAGAAAGAGAGAGAGAGAGAGAGAGAGAGAGAGAGAGAGAGAAATAGGGAGTGAGAGAGGGAGTGAGAGAGAGAGAGAGAGAGAGAGAGAGAGAGAGAGAGAGAGAGAGAGAGAGAGCAGAAAGTTATCAGTAATTCATTTTCACGTTGCCTCATCTGCAATCATATTGGTTTTCTTTAAGCACGTTGCAGAAAGAAGATAATCCATGGCGGTTTTGGAGATGGTGAGAATTAAAACTGTACGTCTTGCAAATGCATTAGAAAAAACATCAATAGCACAATAAGTGCATAAAAAAACATAATAAATAAATTACTATTATAGTTATGATGATTAAAATATGCACGTCAACGTTCGTTACTGAAAACACGGAGGAGAAAGTGTTATTTTTATTTTGAATAAGTGTGTGTGTTTCGACATTTTGGAAGCAGTTTTCCCATGAATTTACAAACAAAAAGAAAAGAAGAAACACTTATTTTAGTTTCTATAGAAATTGTTATTATAATGAATCCTATAACCTGACGAAAGTGCGCTTGCAAACCACTGAACTCTTCGATTCCATGTAATGTATTGATGACAATATTATCTACAAGAAACGAAACCCTTCCTTATGAGTGGAGGAAAATATAGCTGTGTAAATCAAGTACTTAATTGTAAATTGTACAGAGTTTCTACATAGCATATATCGGAATTATGTTGCGTATGTTATTTATTTGCAGCCCATATGACTGGATGTTAGAATGTAGAAATTATCAATGGAAAGTTTAGACAAATATTGTATTGTTTCTTTCAACTGGTATTTATAACCTATTCGGTTACTGAGTTACTATCGAACAACATTTAATATTGCAATTACGATTATCTGGGAAGGCCACACCAAGGTCTTATATAAGCTCATTCTACATATAAAGACCCGAA
Source organism: Octopus bimaculoides (assembly GCF_001194135.2). NCBI lineage: Eukaryota > Metazoa > Mollusca > Cephalopoda > Octopoda > Octopodidae > Octopus > Octopus bimaculoides. Next base: position 24,546,581 of record NC_068986.1, on the reverse strand, counting down.
TCTTTTGCTGATGTTAAGTGAAACAGCTGAGTTTCTCTAAATGTTTCGAAGAGGAATATCCACTAGTGATTGGTATCAGAGAAAAGGTCTTTGTTGGATGTGGATTTACACAAGATGTATTGGTGACCATTGAGCATCTGTCTGTATATGTGTGTGTGTATGTATGTATGTACGTGTGTGCGTGTATGTGTGTGTGTGTGTGTGTGTGTGTGTGTGTGTGTG
>NC_068986.1:24541998-24544906 GCF_001194135.2 Octopus bimaculoides | reverse complement strand
CGTGCAAGTGGCTGAGCACTCCACAGACACGTGTACCCTTAACGTAGTTCTCGGGGATATTCAGCGTGACACACAGTGTGACAAAGCTGACCCTTTGAATTACAGGCACAACAGAAACAGGAAGTAAGAGTGAGAGAAAGTTGTGGTGAAAGAGTACAGCAGGGTTCGCCACCATCCCTTGCCGGAGCATCGTGGAGCTTTAGGTGTTTTCGCTCAATAAACACTCACAACGCCCGGTCTGGGAATCGAAACCGCGATCCTATGACCGCGAGTCCGCTGCCCTAACCACTGGGCCACTGGGCCTCCACACATGGTACAATATAAAAATATGAGACTAAAAACAGAAAGCATAATGTTGATGAGGGATGTCTTCAAAACGGTTTTCGTTCTTAGTTGATGTTTCGCTTTCTCTGCTAATCCTTCTAACGCAAGGTTTTGAAATCTCACTTCGCTATTATCCTTGCTTACGTAGAGACTCTGGTCACATGAGTAACAGATTCGTACGAATCTTTGAAATTTACAAAATTAAGATTAAAGTTTTAAGAAAAAAAGTAACCTATTGAATGGATCAAATATGTTAATTGATAATATATATAATCGAACCCTGAAACTTCACAAGCAGTGTAGAGATAAATGTGATTTGAAATTAGAATCACCCAATATTAGATGCGGAATTAAGATAGCGAGCTGGCAGAATTGTTAGCATGTTATGCAAAATGTTTAGCGGCATTTCGTCTCTCTTTATGTTCTGAGTTCAAATTCCGCCGAGATCGACTTTCCATTTTTATCTTTTCAGGGATGAAAAAATAAGTACCAGTTAAGCCCTGGGGTCGATTTAATTGACTTACCCACTCCCTCAAAACTGCTGTATTTGTACGGAAATTTGAAACCGATATTAAATATATGAATTTGAATAACATAAGATTCATCCGTAAAAGAAGTATGATTAGAAAATCTATGAATGAAAAGTGCTATTTTCTTTCTTGCAAGACAAAAGAACTTCTTGACAAAAGAACTAACATTTTACGCAACCACAAATGGAAAGATTTTGTCTTTCTTTAGGTGGAGTTAATGGATAGATTAAAAGAACTTAATTTGTTCATTGAACCTGAGTCTCAAACCCAGCATAATGAAAAGTAGAGATGTGTTCTATGGAGCCACTCGGGTATACGCTATTATCAGTGTCATAACCAGCAACATGGAACATGTTCTTTGATAGCATTTCGATTCTTGGTAAAATGTATTATTCATTTACACTGTTCATAATTTCGGGTTTGTTAGTCATTTGACAAGTGACTTGATCTAAGATAATATGTTAAAATTGAAAGAATTGCATTATGGAAGAGTCGTTTTATCCATTTTAACACACGCAGATCAGTCAGTCACGTTCAATTTTATTTATTTATTAACAGTATTATTTGCTATGAAGCATCAAAAATTTTCACCGCTCGTCTACAGCTCTGAAAGAAGTCAATTTGTGTCAGGGACTAGAACACAAAAGTACGACGAAACTTTTTGGCACTTCTAATAACAGGTGTAGCTAAGAAATAAAGTATGTGAATTCAAAAATAATGTTTATACTGTAAAACGGTCAAATGACACTTCCACGAAGTAATTGTTCATACTGACCTTCCTATCATGTAATTTATCATAGTGAAAGACTTTTAACAAGGAATCTTTGAGATGGCTCACTATGTAGAACTGATAGATTGACCTACCTGTCTCCAATTTCTCTCAGTGAAGTGAAAGGTGTTGTTAATACTGAGCAGCCCAAGTCGATTCAACAGTATTGCAATGAAAAGAAAGTATTAATAAAGCGGGTAAGTATAACAAATGTACTATGATTCGTCTTAATATTGTTCTTATACGTGGCTGATTTTCAACGAAAGCGATGTTGTTCCATCATGTTTGATATGAGAACTGAGGCCTTTTGAAAATGGCTGATACAGGATGCTAGAACAAAATCTGTGAATGTATTTTGTAAAAGGTTTAAGGGAGAAATCAAATTTAGATCTAATGAACATTCGGGGAAGTTGGCTTTTAAGCGACAAGCCACTGTTGTGCATATTCCCACTTGGCGTAATTGAAAGCTGAAGTCTTCCTCTCTTTCTTGTATACCAAAGGCTGGAAAAGAGCCTCGGGAAAATTTATACACACAGACACACACAGACATAGACACACACACACGCACATATAACTCGCCCCACGCACACCACACATTGAATTAGCGTTCATTAGGCGTTCCAAGGATTCGAGACAGTGTACGGAGGATTTTCTTGAAGTTCAGATATAGTGACATCTTCAAGTTCCGATTTCAAATGAAACGAATCTAAATTTTGCTTTTTATTCTTCAGGGTTTCCCCTCTTCATTAACAGTCAAGTACTTCAGTTAGAAAAACTGAAACATTTCTTCTTCATGCGTGGCCTTGTAACTATATTAAGCATTCGATATATTCTTTTTTTATTATTCCTGATTGCTTTGGGGTCAAACTACAGAGGGCAAATACGATAACTTCATGAGATACTACCGCCACCATCACCACCGCCACCACCACCAACAACAAACAGCACCACAAAACTACGACTACGTCCACGATCACCAGCACCAACACCATCAGTAGCACCAACACCACTCAACACAACCACTGCAACCAAGTCTATCACGATCGGGAGTTTATCATCACAGTATCGATAATGTTCATTATACTCATTCTTCCGCTCCTTCCTGGTCGCACCCAACATTACTACTACTACTGCTACTACTACTACTACTACTACTACTACTACTACTACTACTACTACTATTACTACTACTACTACTACCACCACTACTACTACGATCACCACCACCACCACCACCACCACCACCACCAACACCACTACTACTACTACAACTACTACTACAACT
>NC_068986.1:24540726-24541038 GCF_001194135.2 Octopus bimaculoides | reverse complement strand
ATATATATATATATATATACATACATATATATATATATTATACATATACGTACATACGTACATATATAGAGAATATATATTTATATATACATATATATACGCATATATATTATGCATATACATACACACACATAACATATTTCTTTCTCTCGCCTCTTTATCTCTCGCTATATATGTATATATGTATGCAAAGGTATATATATATATAGTATATATGTGTGTACGTATATAAATATACACATATATCAATACACACAGACACACACACATATATATATATATACATACATATATGTATATACATATATATAT
>NC_068986.1:24535640-24536154 GCF_001194135.2 Octopus bimaculoides | reverse complement strand
TATATATATATATATACATATATATATATATATATATGTATGTATGTGTATGTCTGTCTGTATGTGTTTTTGTGTGTCTGTGTTTGTCCTACCAACATCGCTTGACAACCGATGCTAGTGCGTTTACGTCTCCGTAACTTAGTGATTCGGCAAAAGAGCCTGATAGAATAAATACTAGGCTCACAAAGAATAAGTCCTGTGGTCGATTTGCTCGACTAAAGGCGGTGCTCTAGCATGGCCGCAGTCAAATGAATGAAACAAGTAAAGGAATAAAAGAGTAACAGAATATCCATCTATCTATCTATCTATCTATCTATCTATCTATCTATCTATCTATCTATCTATTTATCTATCTATCTATCTATCTATCTATCGGTCTATCTATCAGTCTGTCTTATATTCGCGTGTGGAATACAATCAGAATTGAATATACATGTACGTACATCTACTACATAAATCTATGTCCACAACTCTATCTATCTATCTATATATGTGTATATATATATATATATAT
>NC_068986.1:24531262-24535384 GCF_001194135.2 Octopus bimaculoides | reverse complement strand
TATTATACTTAAAAAGAGATACACATGCGCGTTAAACTAATAGATATATTTGTTGATTACACACCCGTCTTCGTCTTGCTCATTATTTTTTTGTAAATTCCAACTATATATATATATATATATATATATGTATGTGTGTGTGTGTGTGTGTGTGTGTGTGTGTGTGTGTGCATATCTGTTCCTGCAGATATTTGAGCTAATGTTCTAACTTCAACATGGAGAATGAAAACGAGGAGAAAACAAAAAAAAAAAGAACAAAAAGAAATTTTTAAAATATCAACAAGTTTCTCGGAAGCTATACGGGAAACCTCATCATATTACCTTAATTTTTCACATGCAATACGCTGCTTCTTACCACCAACACCACCATCACCACCACCACAACAACCGCTGCCTTTATCCTTATCGATCAGCATCCATCACCTGTACACTATTTACACTCCAGAAATCGTCACAACGCTGCAGACCGGTTTCACGTCTCATGTCTCCCTTACGCTTTTCACTTAGTCCTCATGCTTCATATTTGTTTTCTTATACCACTTGCTTAACACTTTATAGTATAATTCTATGTTTTTTTTAATTCTCTCTCTAATTTTCCTCCCAATCACTTTGTTCGGTTTTCATATTATACTTCGTCATCTATGATATTGAAAAAAAAAAGTTTCTTTGTATTTCTTTCTTCGATTCTACACTCTTCCACACTTCCGTTTTCCGCCATTTTACTTTAACGTAATGAAATACTCCAGACTCCTACAAATTTCTTACCTTTTGTTTTGCTTTTCATTCTTCTCTCATTCTGCTGCCTGCGTCTATTCTTCTCTCCTTGTTTCTCACCGTCATTCATTCATTCATTCATTCATTCAATGTATCTATTTTTCTATCTATCATTTTATCTTTTTGTCTGTCTGTCTGTCTCTCTTTATCTCTCTCTCTCTCTCTCTCTCTCTCTCTCTCTCTCTCTCTCTATATATATATATATATATATATATATATATATATATATATATCTGTCTATATAACTATCTACCTTTTTCTGTTTTTTTTAATTATAAAATTTAATCTTCTTATCGCTGATTTTGTTGTTCTTTTCTACCTTCCTTTTTTCTTTCTAATCTATTGTTCATTTGCATTCATTATTCAATTTCATGTTTTTCATTCATTCTTCCTTCCTTTCTTTCTGTTTTTTTTGTTTTGTCTCTCCTTATTTCTTTCTCACCGATTGGTGAACTTTTCTTTATGTCGCAACTAGATGAAACCACTCTATTTAATCATGACATCTCATATTCTCTCCCCCTTATATTTATTTTATTGCCGCGAATACTTTTTCCTCTTAACTTTTATATCTTTAACTACATATGTAATAATCAATCGGATTTTCAAAGTACATTCTGATCTGCATATCTCTCTATTTATCTATCTTCGATCCTCACTCACTGTCACTGTTAATATCTTCGCCGTATCATTTTATCTTTCAACCAACTTCTTCTATACTTTGCATATTTTTATAAAACTCTCTAGCTATTACATAATTACTCGAATAGCTACCGACCTACATACATTTCAGTATTCTACTCCAAATACATACCATGCATTTTAATTCTAGGGTATAGCAAGGAGAATAGCTCTTTGAAGACATACTGACTGATGAGTATTTTCCCTCGGATTTTACAGAATTCAAACAGGCAAAAAAACCCATCTAAAACAAAAACAAACATGAATTAATTGTGGACTTACTTCTGAGAATATCTTTAATTCGAGAGGAAAACTGGGTGGGCTTCTGGAAAATATAGCGTGTGATTGTAGGACAATAAAATTCATTGTATTGTGGAGACGAGACATGGTCCCGAAATGCACTTGAAGTTGAATACTAGTCAGTCGAACCAGTAGGTAGGGGTCTCACATCAATGAGGGTCGTCGAAAGGTAGGTCGCAGAACGGTGCGCGATGGCCCTCTGAAACCCACTGGTATCCGGCAGGCCGAGCTTTCAACTGACTGCACTTGCACGAGCAAGCTGTTTCCAAAGTTTCAACAAATGAATACAGGATACACGAATGATAAATCAATGTTAGTCTGCTTAATCCCGGCCTGGTGTGTATTTGAAAATTCTTAGCAGACACATGAGGATGTAGCAGTCTTTCTTAGAAAATTCCGAATTTTTGTTCAGATAAGTCTCAGAATGATTGAAGTCTATTCTTTTTTAGTCATACTTAATAAGCGCATTTTAGACTGATTAATGTATGATCAGCATCATTCTAGCATTTTTCAGTTCTTGTGAATGAGTTTTCTAATTGTTATCATTCTCTTTTAAATGTTAGATGTATATCGAGAAAGTTGTTGCATCTATGTTCTTTTTGTGTTTGAAGAACGATATGCGTTTACGTGCAGCTGCCGCCATAAATAAAGTCTTTACGGCAGAGATAATGTTCACTTTCATAGGCATGGACCCTGTTTCATATACTATCATTTCAGTATTGCTTGTCCGTCCAGGTGGACATTAATTCCTATTGTCTATATTCACTTAGCTTCTATTAATTTATTTTACTTGTGTACTATGTGATCTTACATATTTGGAGTATTGCTGTTATAGGCAAATAGGTGTCTGTAGTGGTGGTAGTGGTGGTAAACGAGGAAATGATTACCTGTCTGACTTACAACGTCTCTGGTAATATTCTACTTAAGATCTCTGGTTTGAAGACAAAAGACGTTAAAAGCGCATAGTCTTACTACTATTCTGGGTATTAGAAAGCTGTATTGAAGCGGGGTAGGTCATTTTATCTTTCAACTTACAAACATATAAAGCCATTTTGTAAGAAGCCAAAATATAATTAGATATACGTTCAGTAAGACAACTACAAGACTCAATGCTTTACTTGAAATAGATTAATTATTGTAATCTTTCTACGACTACATTCTTTAAGGCATGTGCGATAAAAGGGTTATTTGGGGGCTATTTCGAGCAGTTCAAGTGTCCAATTACATGCATGTTGGTATCGTTGGAAAAATGCAGAGGAAGCTGATCTCAAGGACTATACGGTAGATTTATTGTTTATAGTCAGAAAGTGGAACTGCGTCCATAGTATTCACTATCCATTGACTTTCAATAATATTCATCGAATATGCACTCATAATTCACTCGAGTTATTAATACAAGATACTGTGGAACTTAAGTGTTTCTACGTACTGTGTCTCATCACAACCTGTCACAACCAATAAATGAAGAAAGAAGGAAACCAATGGATCTAACAAGAGCCAATATCCTCGTTGCTGACACATGACGAAACACCGACGTCCCAGAATCCCTTGTATTAATGAATTGAGTGTGCTACGTAAAGGAGAAACTGTTCTGTGACGAAAAGAACAGCGATTAGAATATTTACATTCGAATCTGGTAGAAAGAATTAACAATAAATTTCAAGCTATCACCATAATTAAAAGAAAATGTGAGCTATTGAATTAAGACGAATGATTTCAATCTAAAATATGATTGTGATGCAGTTTGGAATTTCAATTACAAATATTTTATTTTAACACTCAAAAATATTTTAAATGGACTTATGAAAGTGTAAAATTCTTATCTTCTCATTATATTTCTGAGGTCTTCTAGATGTGCAAGACAAACGGTAACAGCTATCTACAAAGAACTGCGCAAGTAAGTAACGTAATTTTGAATGTTGTTTGAAAGCATGGAATTGAAATAAATGTTAAGGTCTACGATTTAAATCGGAATTACGTTTATGAAGACGAAGAAAACAGTTATTTGTAGATATAGTTTAGGTACTAGATATAATACGAACAAATGGTGTGTAAAGATAGTGTGACACTGTTGAAATAAGAGAAAGACTGTTGTAAGACGAATAGCAAGAATTATCAAGAGAACACATTAATTACTTAGAGGTAAACACAAGAAGAAACGTACACGCGTGCACACGCGCTTGCGAGCACCCGCGCGCACCCGCACGCATGCATACACATATACAAAGGTAAATAAACATCTGTGCATACATACATACAAGCATCTCTCTCTTTCTCTCTCTCTCTATCTCTCTCTCTCTCTCTCTCTATATATATATATATATAGAGAGAGAGAGAGAGATATATGTATATGTATATGTATATATATAT
>NC_068986.1:24528277-24530954 GCF_001194135.2 Octopus bimaculoides | reverse complement strand
GGCATAAGATTATTAGCCTGTCAGAAATGCCTTGTTACTATTCTTTAACTACCCCCAATATAATCATATCAATGAACAGTCAAGAAAAGACGGCGAATTTTTACTTTTGCCGTTTTCCTTATTTTTGCCCGTTAATCTGTGAATCTCTTGACAATGTACGATTTTCTTGTTAATTACATTATTTTGGAGCATGTTTAATTGGAGGAAATTGGCACGTACTGTTAGAAATTTTCTGTCTGATAACGAAAGTGTAATTTATTTTCGATCGATAGTTTGTCCAATACTGTATCTTTGAGGATCACAACTAACACGTGTTTCTGCAATTTCCTGACAGAGCTGTTATTTTGTTGATGCTTCTCTGAAGAGTCTCAGACATTCCAAATTACCGTAACTAAGCTGTGATAGGTAATATGTCTCTTTAACAAGATCATTAAATCAGTCAATTTAAAAGAAAGTTTACTACAGAAGCTAGTCTTAAATACGTTTATGCGTTCTCTTTCCTCCTTTATATCATTATCCATTACTGGCGGACAACGACCCAAATAGAACATTAACGCTGCTATGTTTTTTTTTTCTCCCCATCTATCACTACGTGTAACTTTCGAAGCAACATTAAACAAAAACAAAATTCTCTAAACATTCCTTTCTGTGTTTTATATTTGAACTTTTGGCCTCCGGTCATCTCAATATTACATAAACTACCGCAGCTTTTCTTAATATTCCCTCACATTTATCTCGACCACCTGCAGACCTACCACTCTATAAATCTATCAGAATCCACATATTCATCTTGATCTTATATTCCGGGAAAGTATTTAAAATCTATAACTGTAGCTATTACTTTCTTTATCAATGTAATAATTATCGTTTCCGAGGTTTCTTGTAATAAATAGTTCCTGTTGCTCACGTTGATAGAGTCTCGACTATTTGCAGAACAAGAGACAATTTTTATCCTGTTATTGACGTAGCGTAGTTGATTGAAAACAATTGTTTCTGACATTAAATTATTTCTCAGTGACTAAATTGGTTAATAGACTTGCCACCAACTCTTTTAATAATATACCAAGAAACTTTATCCAGTTATTTTTGTTCTTGCATATCGCTTTAACAGGAAATTAATTTTAAGTCGCGTGATAAAACATGTGTTATTATATCATAGGACAGCGGATAAAACGGAATCTTCCATCCTTTTTGTATTTAATAGTTATTTTCTCAATCTAACTTTATGGTTATCGGTGATCAGGTCATGACTGTACAATAAAGTATATTACTTGTTATCTTTAAATTAAAAGTATTGAAGAAGTGAATATATTTCAAACGGCTAAAAGCATCTCTGGCGAAAATAAATTCATTGCATTCAATTAAATATGCATAAACTAGCGAGTTAGTTAACTTACTTCACTTGCTGTTATACTTACATTCCATGACAATTTGCGAAAACACTTTCTTACACATTCTACTTGTAATTCTTTAAATTTAAAGAGAATAGTTTCCTTTTCTTTTTTATTACGTTAATTCAATCGTGACTCTATCGTAATTCCAACGTACCGCCCAAGAATTTTCGTGCATTCCTCAGAGCTTGTTTTAGTTTTACTTTTCACATTTCACTTCTTCGTTGTCGCTAGATGTACAGTCACGCTGGTTCCATTTAAGTTGGTGATTTAACGAAATGGCGGAATATCTTGGTTGTTACTGGAAGTCAGCTTAATCGTTAATTGCGAAAAAATAATACTAGGAATTTCATTTTGTGTTAACAAAATAAACTAAAGAAAGTTAATTTATTTCATTGCAGCTTATTGTTTTTATATCCAAATGTAATTAAAATTAACGAAATAATTAAATACTTTTGTATAGATATTTTAATTTGATAATACCAATCTTTTATAAATTCCGTGTTTTCTAACAGCTTTGATAAATGTGACATCTTGTTTGTTTGTTTTCTGATTTATTATTCATTACATATACAGTGACTTGAAACTCGCATTAGTTTACAATCCTATTTATATTTAGAAGGACTGGATTGTATTATTTATATAGTAACTCAGATATTTCATATCTTATATTTTATGTTATATAACATTATATATGATTGGACAACGCATGTCCCTGTATTTGACGGACTTTCATGTCGATTTCGATGTTCGAGAACACAGTTCTTCGATTTGTTGAATGATCACACAATTTAGCTGAGTATTCCTGAGACACGTGTATCCTCTACATCATGCTTAGGGAAAATTAGCGCAACTCTGCGTTACATCGTTGTGAATTACTAATACAGTTTGGTCTTCATTGTGCATCCCTGGTGTTTGAGCTTGTGTTTCGTTACTTCATATTTGTTGCTCATGTTATGTTTACCTCCAAGTTTTACATTTTCATTACTTATGTTATTGTTAAATATTCTATGAACATTATTTGTATTTTCGTGATATATATTTTTTTCTATTAAAAGCTCTATATCAGTTTCTGATATCGTTTTCCTGTTGAGAATGTATCACCTGATGATGACTAGTTTGTTAGGGTTTAACGATATATCCAGATCAGGCTTGTTTTCATTCCAGACGACTATGCTGCTGTGTTTTCGTTTTGTACTCTTTACTCTTATTTACTCTTTTACTTGTTTCAGTCATTCTGACTGCGGCCATGCTGGAGCACCGCCTTTAGTCGAGCAAATCCTATT
>NC_068986.1:24521057-24526377 GCF_001194135.2 Octopus bimaculoides | reverse complement strand
TGTATATATATATATATATAAACGTTTGTGTGTGTACCACTCCTGTTTGGACGTGCTTTCGTAAAACTGTGCAAGCAGAGAAACGTAAGAAATTTATTAATTATGTAGTATATAGAAACACATTATTTTCTTTTGTTTGTGACAAATCACTTACAAAACTGTTTGAACCTTAAGTTTCAATAAATACTGCCTAAGACACATACTTCGCTGCCAAGTCTGACAGTTATGGAAGTGCGTGTTTACGTCGTGGTTACAGTGATGTTTGCGGTTGCTGCGGCAATGGTGGTAGCTGAGTCGATTATGGTGGCTAAGGCGATGCTGGTAGCGCTGACGGTGGTGGTATTAGCGAAAGTCAATGGATAGTGAATACGACGGATGCGTCTAAATTTCCGGTTCCATTTTCTGACTATAAACAATAAATCTACCGTAACAGACTTGACGAGGAACAATGAATAAATTTAATGATATTAAATCTATAAATTTTGCTATAAAGTATGAATAAAACTTACAAATCACTGTATGGAAGGAGGGGGAAAAATCAATAAATTAGAAAATGTCCTATTATAAAGGCGATTCAATTGAACAATGGATGTGCTACTTACGGTGCTGAGCTCTAGATCAGCGATCTAATATCTGATCAGTAAATTGTAATTTTCGAACTTATCAACATTTAATACGCATCTATAATATTTCATATTTATATATTTGATAATACACTGAGTGTATGGAAGCGTATTAATACACGCACATGCACACATAAGCGCACTTGCACATACACATATCTACGTATTTACACATATATTCACACATAAGCACTTTCATGCTCACTCTGTGTATATGTGAGTGTGCTCGCGTATGTGTAAGAGAGAGCGAAACAGAGAGAGTGTGTGTGTGTTTTTCAATTAATGCAGGATGATATCAATGAATCAGTCTTTATCTCTGCGTGTATATTACAAAACACCATATTTCATTATATTTCATGAACTACTACCCTTGTGTGAGTGTATACAGATATATGCATATACGCACAGTGATATATGCATGCATATACATACATGCATATATACATATACATACACACAATTCTCTCGCTCTCTCTCTCTCTCTCTCTCTCTCTCTCTCTCTCTCTCTCTCTCTCTCTCTCTCTCTCTCTCTCTCTCTCTCACACATACACAGTGAAAGCAGAAAGAAGCAGAAAACAGACATTGATAAATCCATCTCAGTAGTCAAGATTCTATTCAGAGTTAATACTGTTTCGGCACTAGAAAAACATGGCATTGCTTGTCTGGAAAGCACCAGAATAATAGCAAAGCAAAACGAATTTAAGTCTTACCAGGAAAAATACACAGGATTGACACATGTGACTGGTGCGATAAACATGAACAAATTTAGAATATTAACGGAGTGCCGACTTGAAAGAGAAACAACCAGGAAATTAAAAATATGCTTTCGTCTAAATACCACCTGACGAAGAGAGAAATTTTGAATCTGTGTGGTATACGGGCAAGTAGTGTTTGAGATAAGCAAGAGCAGATTGCATGAAAGGAAATTGAAAAAATAGAGGGTAAGAAACAGCGAAAGTTAGTCTGAATGAGAGTAAGAAAAACAAATCTGTTTCGAGGGAGTGTCTGTGTGGTAAGTAGCTTTCCCCACCAACCACATGGTTCCGGGTTGATTCCTACTGCGTGGCACCTTGAGTAAGTGTCTTCTACTATAGCTTCGGGCCGACTAAAGCCTTGTGAGTGGATTTGGTAGGCGAAACTGAAAGAAGCCCGTCGTATATATGTATATATATATGTATATGTTTGTGTGTTTGTGTCTGTCCCCCCAACATCGCTTGATAACCGATGCTGGTGTGTTTACGACCCGTAGCTTAGCGGTTCGACAAAAGAGACCGATAGAATAAGTACTAGGCTTCCAAAGAATAAGTCCTGGAGTCGATTTGTCGACTAAAGACGGTGCTCCAGCATTGCCACGGTCAAATGACTGAAACAAGTAAAAGAGTGTGTATGGAGAAATGGGTGTGTATGGAAATCAAAATTACAATAGAAGATGGAGTGACGATTCATGGAAAAGACTTGAAATCACAATGTTTTTAAGTGTCAATAAACAATATAACACACACAAATGAAGATAATGTTAGAAAATAATGTAGACGCATTAGATTAATAAATAAAGCGGAACTAGATGTCATAGGCAACAATGTTCTAATTTTTCCAGTAATAGTTAACAGTCATAATACTTATCGAAATGAACTAGTAATGAACTAGTAATGGCTGCTTTTTTTACACACCGCATTTAATCTCAAAGAGGACGTTTATATTATCACAAATACAGGTAGTAAAAACCTTATGAAAATTAAAAAAAGCTGATATAAAATATACAATGTAAGTCTAAGTATATAGATATTTCGTGTAGAACGGTGGTAAAACCTTAAAAATGGCTACAAACTGCGAACAAAAACAATATGTTTTTGAATTCAAATGCCAAATACATACCAGAGGCTGAAATGAGGGACAGTACCAAAAAGAAAGGAGTACGGCAGAGATTGTAAAACAAGAGAAAGACTAAAATAAAAATTGGGCTACGATTTGTTATGATAGGATTTTAGTAAAAAGAACATCCTTCATAAACGGTACATAAAGGAAGTATCAGAAATCTTCCAGCATTGAATGTCATGAGGAGACTGGAGCATTTTTCATAACGGTACAGCCTTAAAGCCTTTTCATGAGAAACACAGAGAGCTATGTGATCAAGTAGTTTTAATTATGTAATTGATGGAAGTGTTAATGAAACGAAGGCGTCGAGAAACGTTAGCACGCCGGGCGAAATGCTTAGCGGTATTTCGTCTGTCTTTAACGTTCTGAGTTCAAATTCCGCCGAGGTCGACTTTGCCTTTCATCCTTTCGGGATCGATAAATTAAATGCCATTTACGCACTGGGGTCGATGTAATCGACTTAATCCCTTTGTCTGTCCTTGTTTGCCCCCTCTATGTTTAGCCCCTTGTGGGCAATAAAGAAATAAGAAACAAACAATCTCTAGCTGTCCAGGCAGTTTTGTCAACAATAAATATAAGAGTTGTGCTGATGAAAAAGTACTTAAGAAAGCATTCAGCACGCTAAACACATGAGTAGAAACAATATAATGTAATGCAGTGTAGCACAATGAGTTGGAAAATTTCGATTCACAGCATCTGTCCTCACAAGTGGGAGGTGCATAATCTTTTCAGGTATGTTTAAAATCTTAAACAATGAGAGAGATATCTCTTATAATTTCAACTTCACCAAAATTCTGGAAAATGAAGACAAAGGAGGATTAGATTCCGTTATGTAAATAATCAGGTGAAGGAAAATATATGCCTTGATCTAGGTTTTCCTCATCAACGAAGCATATTTACCAGCTGGCTAGATGCAAAAGCGATAAGCGTACATAGAGATAAAGTCAGACAATAGTTACATTGTGTAGCAAAATTTTTATTGCGTTTGTCTTTGGTCAGTAACTGTTATTTCTTGTTTTCTTTTATCTAGAAATCAAAAGAAATGACTACGATTCCCTTCAAAGTCTGATTTTGTGACCTGGATATCAATGTTTTGAAACTGATGTATTTTCATTCCTGACGTATTTACATTTCTGACAGATTCAACGCTGAGACGCTGAAGCAGATATATCGTTATAGATAATATTCTCCTAACTAACACAAATTTGCTTGTCTGTTCCATGGCTCTTACCACTTGAATACGTCCTTAATGTGGATGGCAATTTGTGCATCTCTGAATATGAGTAGGAGTAGTGGGGGAGCAACAAAGTGTTGAGAGGGATTCTTCTGGGTTTGAATAAATGTAACAAAAACAAATTTCGAAGGAAATATGAGCCATTTTTCATACTTTCTAGGGATAAGCCAATAAGAAATAAGAGTTGCTACCCAAGAACTAAAATGTGTTACACGGTGTCAACAATAGGGCTACGATAACAAAAAGAAAAACAAGGAATACAAGTAGATTACATTCGGTATGTTAAATACATTTATAGAATATCACAAATGTTATATAGGAAATAAACTATATTCGTTAACATGAAATTATCTTTGTAATTGGAAAACAAAACTCTCTCTTGACGTGTTTTAAAATATGAAAACCATAAAGAGATAATTCCGATAATATCAGTTAAAGCAAAGTTTTTAGTCAACGCAATTAGGAGTGGATTTTATCGGTGTGAAAGAGTCGATGCTTACAAACGTTGAAAGTACACTAGAAATTACAGCCCAAAAATATATGGTTTATCAAACATTAAAATCTGTCTAAGAGAAAAACAAAGCAACCATACCTTGAAACTTTCTAATCCACACAGACAGGTAGATCAAAGCTAATCAGCCAGATATTGTTACCAAGGACGACTGAATAACACTCCTATTCGAAGTGTAATCTCCAAAGAAGATATATCGCTCGAAAGAAAATCATGGAGAAATTATTCAAGTATTTCTGGAACTTGAATTAAATAAACTATTTGGTGTCCAAACTGAATCAGTGCATATAATAATAGGTAATGTCGAAAGCTTAAAAGAGGTAAACAAGTATACACGCGCGCCCCCCCATATATATATATATATATATATATATATATATATATATATATATATATATATATATATATTTATCTATCAATCTAACAATCTATCAATATGTGTGTGTGTGTGTATGTGCGTGTGTGTGGGTAAGTATTTGTATACACACATATGTATATGTATATATACGGAAAAAATCTCACAAGGCTTACAGATATACCTTACAAATACAACCAACATACAGAATATATCAGTACATGACACTGACCATATGTAGAGTACTTTCAGTAAAGATGAAACACTGCGCATGATTCAGAGATCAATCACCGATCAAAGAGGTCATAAAGATTATAGAAGGAGAAAGAATGGTCAGGCTGTCTTACGGATTATGCTCCAGAAATCTTACACAGATCATGGCGTTAAAATCGTAAGTGGGGTATCCCTGATAATAAGTGGGAACTACAATCGTCGCATGAATGAACGATACTGCTAAAAACACAAAAGAGGGAATTATTGAAACGAAACCCAGCTGATAAATTAATATCTTAATGCGACTCTGTGTCTATATTTTAGGGTAATGCTATACATACTGCACTTCCATACCGAACCAGTTGAACACCGATACCAATATTCTGGGAGCAATATGTGTCCACATTGCATATATAGATGCAGAGATGACTTCAAGTTTTACGATGTAGTTAAGAAAGAACTGGAAATACTGTCACGAGAGTAAATGGATTCAGTAGACTAATTACCAT
>NC_068986.1:24513557-24516057 GCF_001194135.2 Octopus bimaculoides | reverse complement strand
TCCGTACGATGTACGAATTTACTGAATTTCATGAGGTTTTATTATGTTAAGCATATTGATTTATATTCATTTCATAGTTAGGATGGTTGCAAGCATAATACTTGAACTTGTTTCATTACGTTAAGGGTTTCTGTTATATCCCCGATTTTGTTCTATACTTAAGTTTCTTAAAAGATCACTTATGACAATCAGAAACCTATTGTAGTCTTCTAACAATGACACGAAGCCACCCGGTTATATTTCATTAGGCACCACCGTACTGTAACTAAGGAATGCTTGATAAATTATGTATAAAGCTTCATATCTTGGAGAATGAGAGATAGAAACGATTGCATGGTCTACGCTATTCAACTAGTATTTTGTTCTACTGTCCCGGAAATCAAATAAATGACGTCAATGCTGCGAAATTTGAACTCAGGATTACGTACCATTTTCCCCGTCACTCTAAAAGGATAAACTTTAGATGAAAATAGAATTCAAATCAACGTCTGAAATACTACAGAAGAACATAACGATTGTAGAACAAATCATACATGCACAAAAAAAAAAGAGAGAGAGAGAGAGCATCTATACGATAATGGAGAAAACAGCTTATTAATTAGGTATGTGACAATTACTAAAAGTACTAAAAGAAGGCAATTACTAAAGGGTTCACTGTCTGGAAATATTTTTATAAATTCAAGTTCTAAGAAATTTCTTATAATTTCGATTTCTCAAGTTTATTGAATTTTTTTAACTCCAATTTCTTGCAAAATTAAATATTCATTGCATTCACTGCGGAGTATTCCATTTTCATTTACAAAGCCTCTCACTTTCTGTTTTAAGTTTTAATTCGCTATTTTGAAAACCGATTTTGCGAAACTCCTTTCTCCACACCCTCGGAAAAATCCCTATATACTCTGAAGCCACAACATATAAGAAGTATTTGTAGAAAATTTTGTTAAAAGTATCCATTTTTCTGGATGTTATTAGGCAAGAAAGTCGGGAGTGTATACCTCTCTAGTAATGCCATTATATTTATACGAGTTTTTCATTTCGTGTTTATTTCATTCATTGTTTGCATTGTTCTCTCTCCCTGTCACTCTCTCTCTCCCTCTCTCTCTCTCTCTCTCTCTCTCTCTCTCTCTCTCTCTCTCTCTCTCTCTCTCTCTCTCTCTCTCTCTCTTACACACACACTCCAAAGCTCCTGAATTGAAATCTCTATGTTGCTTTTAGGGGAAGGTAAAACTTGACAAACTGCTTTTCCCCTCTGTTGTTGATCTAACTTGATGTTTGTTTAAAAAAGAAAAAAATTATGACTGTGATAAAATAATGAAAGTAATATTTATTTAGCAAGTGAGCAAAGAAATAATTAGAGGTAAAAGGTAAAAATTATTAGAACTAGGAATCAAATGTGAAAATATCAAGGAGGTAGCAGAAAATCGCTCGGAAAGGGGTTTTTCTGTTATGTGTTATTAATGTCTGTGGGCGAGTGGAATGGCGTCATAAAAAATAACATGCATCGCATGTGAGATGGGATTAGGGTGTGAAAGTGTTGCTACCTATTCAAGTAGTCCCAGTTACCGAACACGTATTTCCAGTATACAATAAAGCGGAAGTCAACAATCTGTAATGGAGCTTTCATTGGGTTAACCGACACACACACACACACACACACACACACACACACACACACACACACACACACACACACACACACACACACACACACACACACACACACACACACACACACACACACACACACACACACACACACACACACACACATCAAGTCATGGTGGTGGACAAACACGACACGATGTCGAATACATATGTACATAGATGCACACGCCCACAAACAAACATACACACACACACACACACATATATATATATATAGATAAATAAACACATAATACATATATATGTATATATATGTATGTTTGTTTTGTTTTCCATTTATGCCTTTCATTATTTATATTATACACGCATTAACACACTCAACACGCGTAGACAAAGATAACTTTCGCTCACATATAAACACCAAACAGAGACACTCACACACATGTGGACACAACACGTGTAAAAGCACCCATCAAATACTACACACAACACACATGTTACTCACACACACATACACTCACACACATCAGAATCACTCGTCCCTATTCACAAACATACAATTACACACTCACACACACCATTCTCACATACACAAAGACGCACGCGCACTTTCTCTAGTTTAGATCACTAGTACTTTATTATCCTCCCTTTTATTCAACCTATTTTAAAAATTATTATCTCCCTTTCTTTCAACCTCCTTTTCCCCAATCATTCAGTATGCTGGACCGACCGCTGAATTCCTCAAGAGTTTTCATCCTCTCTCTCTGTATTTCCTCTATTCCTTTCTGTTGACTCGAAACGCAAAAGACTTTTTCATTTTCCTAAGCGTCAAATAAATACACTTGCTTGTTGTTCATACATTTGTCTTCGTCTTTTGTTTTTCTACAAATTTCAT
>NC_068986.1:24508284-24512216 GCF_001194135.2 Octopus bimaculoides | reverse complement strand
ATATATGTATGTATATATATATATGTAAGTAAGTATGTATTTATGTATGCATATGTATGTATGTATCTATGTGTAGCAGCGGCCAGCAAGCACGCTGAATGAATTTTCGCCTTTTAAGTCATCAACCGTGTATATACACTAAATATGATACATGGGTGTGTCTATCTTAATTAAGTACTACCGGGTTGTAAACAATGTTTTACTAAACATCAATACGGCTGCTTAAATTTTTCATCCGTAGATTCTTAATCTATCAATCAATCCCTCATTATTTAAATTCATTTAAAGATCATGGAGCATTTACTAATTCACCAATCCTTTCAAATAATTTTAGAATACAGCATGCTCATGTATCGTGCAAGTTTAAGTTCGGCACGATCCTCAACACACACACACACACACACACACGCGCGCGCGCACGCACGCGTACACATGCAGACACATGCGCACATACGCATACACGAATGCACACAATAACTTCGGCTCACAGACGCAGAACATTATTTTTAATAGGATTTCTTATCACCTGTAATATCATTATTGTCACGCACTCCCATTTGTATAATATCCTATTGAATATACAAATAGGTTTTCAATTGTGGAGTAGATTTGGGTATCACATGCTATTCCAAATATTAACTAATATGATGTACATGTTATCTCAAATAATAAAATAATAAGGCATATGCGTGTGCGTGTGTGTATATATATATATATACATTTATAGATACACATGCATATTCAGATACATACATAAGTATATATATGTATATATATAGATATATGTATGAATATATGTATGTATATTGATACGGAACCGTTGTAGCGGAATGTTGGACGGTGGCTAAAGCAAAATCTAATGCCGGCAAACCAGTAGGTTTGCATCTCCATATCTAGAGAGGGAATCCTAGGTGAATGAAACAGTCTGGATCCTCAAATAGATAGGAATGAAATTGAGATTTGAGTTGACAGTATTATGTAGGAATGGTATAGGAGAAGTTGTGTCGGTAAACTTGTTCAAAGAAGGGAGACTATTCTGCTTTATTTTTTTCCTGGGCATGGTGACTGGTATCAGTTATTCTCCAACTAAATTGGGATGCCTACTTGCTAATGCTGTTAAAACTCTACGAATAAAGGGTTGAGAATCGCAGAGATGACGATACGAGACATCGATATAACATTGCAGAATCTACGAAGATTCAAAGGTGGTGAGTTGGGACAGTCATGCTTTGTCAGATATATTTTTCTGCAACCCGTTCTTTGATGAAGCTGTAATTAGGAGTCAACCGTATATCGAGACTGGATACTTTGCATCTGAAATGTTGTCAAGGTCTCGCAGCTGTACCTCAGTCGGGTAACGCAACGCGTCCGACAGAACATTTGTGCTAGCATTTTATACAGGATTAATAGTGACGAAAAAGGACGACTTCTCAAATATCAATTTGTAGGCCCATTCAGGAAAACTTTCATTCTGAATTTCATTGCAGAATTCCATGGCTCAGCAGTGTTGTCGAGGACACTGTTCAATTGCGACAACTCCACTAGACGGGAATATCTGAAATGAACGATTTATGAAAAAACATTTTGTACGAAATTGTTCAGTGTCTTAGTATAGCTGAAATATAAAGTTTTATCAAGTAGCTATTGTAGGATGTAGGACGGTCCCGAAATTCGGTCGAGCCTATGGTGTTGACTTTTCTGCTGCTATTTTGTTTTTCTTTGGTCCAACGAAAGTGGCAGTCTTCTGTTTGTAACTCTGACGAAAATTTAGTGTGAAAGATGTCACAGAAACAATTGAAGCAGGACATTTCCTTTTCGAGCCAAGGCGTCATTAATTTTCTTCAGTTTTTTTTTAGAGAGGAAAGAGAGGGTGGTTAGGGATATTTCAGTTTTCAGTAAATTTGCTGGGAAGGAAATGAATTTATTCAGCATAGCGTGAGTAAATGAGCTTCATTTCAGAAACGAGTGCGGGCTGTAAAATACATCTGAGAGAGTAAGCGTACCCGTAACTCAGAAGAATATTTTGGTTTCCTTGATTTACCTCTAGGTTTATTATTTCTTTATTGCCTACAAGGGGCTAAACGTAGAGGGGACAAACAAGGACAGACAAAGGGATTAAGTCGATTACATCGACCCCAATGCGTAACTGGTACTTAATTTATCGACTCCGAAAGGATGAAAGGCAAAGTCGACCTCGGCGGAATTCGAACTCAGAACGTAACAGCATCTCTATCATGAGTATCCGTCTGATAAGGATACACCAGGCACGTGCAAGACAACCACATGTGCGTGACATGGTGAACTCATATCAAAATAAAGAGCGCATAATCTTGCAGTTGGGGCCCAGTTAGACCATCCCGCTCAAAAGGTCCCTGAATAAATGTTTTTTAAGGATGTCGAATGAAACACCTATGTTTCCAGAGGTGAATTATCCAAACTCCAAAGAATTTCTTTCAAAACATGGCCATGATGCTCCCCAACCACTTTTGCTCGTGATCAGAGATGTACATATCGTCAGCCACTAAGGGACATGCTCAACTAGATTAGGGTCAAACACTTGACAAGAAAATCCGTGGTATTGAGCAGAATATTTGCTGTTTCTCATCTTTTATACCAAGACAAAACAATATACATGGAAACACTTCCACTCAGTTAAGATCAGAAGCCATGAGAGATCCCGTCTCGTACTGCATTAGGGCATTTATAATAATAATAATAATAATAATAATAATAATAATAATAATAATAATAATAATAATAATAATAATAATAATAATAATAATAATAATAATAATAATAATTATCATTATTATTATTATTATTAATTATTATTATTATTATTATAATTATTATCATTATTACTATTATTATTATTATTATTATTATTATTATTATTATTATTATTGTTATTATTATTATTATTATTGCTGTAACTGTAATTGCAATTGTAGTGACTGTTAATATTATTATTAATTATCAAAATTTAAAGTAAAAGTAATGTTAATATTTTCTTGTTTTCTATATACTAATGGCTTTAATAATGATATTGATAATAAATAAATAAATGAAATTATATTAATAACAAGTAAAAAGCAATAATACAGTGTGATTGTTTTGTCCAGTTAACCATTAACAAATAAATTCAACAGAGTTCCTAATTAAACTAATTGCACTGGGAATAGCCATTTGAAAGAAAGAACGAAAGAAAATAAAACGTAGTCACAGCTATTGAGAATTTTGCGTCTAACATTCTAATTATGACAATTAAAACAAAACACTGGAAAGTTACTCTTCAAAATCTCCATAAACATAATGGTAGGGACAACATTAACAAAACGTACTGTGAAAATTTTCAGGTGCAGTTCATTCATCATGAGGTAGCGAATAGAAGTTTCTAAGAAAAATGGAGGAAGAAAACAAGCGTATGATAATAAAACAAAACCTATGAGAATAATTTAACAGCGCCTTAACAATGCGGATATTCGTTGTGGAACCATAGCAGCATAAACACGGTTTATTCACTCGTAAATGTTTCGTTACATAATAAACCGCAGAGAATAATGTAATACAGTTGAATTATTGCCGTTGAAACTTATTCTTAGCATCAGGTTATACTCGCATATTTTGATGGGTTGACTACCAAGTCTGAAGTAAATGTGTGTATGAGTGTGTGTATGTGCATCTATCTATCTATCAATATATATGTATATATATATATATATATATATATATATATGAACAATATATGAGTATATGCATATATATGTACATGTATGTATATACGTTCATCTACATGTACATATAGATACATAACTGGGTACATGACGTGGCAAAAGAACAACGACAAAATGGTAAACAAGGTGCAACAAACAAGCAGGCCACATAGAAACATCCCCTTCATCAGCTGCCATCATTAAAACTCCGGCGTTTCG
>NC_068986.1:24507827-24508274 GCF_001194135.2 Octopus bimaculoides | reverse complement strand
CGAAACGGTGAAATAAACAAACAAAAAGGCTGTACAGCCAGACGTGAAGTGTGTATGTCTCGAACGCTGTGAAGCACGTACAGGAGGGGCAAAGAAGTACGGGCGAGCTTGGTGATTCCAAGAACGGAAAGAAATAGCAGCCGGACACACGTGACCAAGGCTGTGTGAAGAGAAAGAGTAGCAGAGGGAAAAGGAGGGGAGGAAGTAGAATAAAAGTGAGCAACGAGAGGTAGAGAGAGAGAGAGAGAGAGAGAGAGATAGTAGTAGTAACGGTGAGAGGCGAAGGACGAGTAACAAGAGATATATATACAGAGAGAGAGAGAAGTAGTGACAGGTAGAGGCGAAGAACAGTAGAGGGAAGAATGAGATGGGGAGATAGATATAGAGAGAGTCGCGTTAGAAAAATAGTTAAAACATATATATATATATATATATATATATATATAT
>NC_068986.1:24505246-24507695 GCF_001194135.2 Octopus bimaculoides | reverse complement strand
TGTGTGTGTGTGTGTGTGTGTGTGTGTGTGTGTGTGTGTGTGTGTGTGTGTGTGTGTATGTGTGTGTGTAATTGATGAGAAATCAATATTAATGGTTAAGAAAGGCTCTAAGAAATTTCATCTATTCTTAGAAGGAAAATACGTGGTTTTGATGTATTTTAAAAAAATTCCCAGACATATTTGCCAAGTAGCTGAGGAGAAACGTCTTCAACTAAGCAGCAAGTTGAATAGAGAGAGAAGAAAATTTATTCTTACTAATAATAATATTGATGGTGGCAATTATTATAAGGATGATGACGTTAAAACGTATTAATAATTTTTTTAGTTTCCAGTCAATGTCTTGATATTTCTGTATTAACTTCAATTGTTTTGCTGTTGGGGAAAAAAAGGAGAATGATACAAAGCTAGTAGATGAATTTATAGAAAAGAAAAAAGGACATCGCCTTAAGAATTAAATAAGCGGCATTGATACATTAACCAAAGCTAAAATCTGTCAGGCTCGTAAGCGAGTCGGTGAAAATGCTTAGCAGCATTTCTTTGGGCTCTTTATGTTCTGAGTTCAATTGCATTCGGAGTTGAGAAAATGACAGTACAAGCGAAGTATTGAGTTCGAAGTATTCGACTTGACCAACTGCTGGCGTTGAACCCTACAATAGACCGGCGTCTTGTTCCGGTCACTTATACGCTGGGTAACCAGTTTTGTGAGTCCAAGAAGACAAGAAACCAAAGCCCAAAATCAAAACAACTAAAACACAGCAAAACATACATTAACCTTTCTACAAATAAACTGAATTTTGAAGTAATGAAGCAGTGAATAAGTGCAATGGTTGTAGTGTTCGGTAAAATGATTCATAATATTCACTGCGACTCACTGTGCTGTGTGTTGAGATCATGTTGAAGTCAAATTTGTCTTTCGTATTTTGGGAGTCGATAAAAAGTTCCAAGGTGTGGTGGATTGGAATAATGTTTAAAGATTCCTAAGGTTTGTATCAGTTCAAAACACATATCGATTGCCGGTGCGATGATGCTGGGGTCAAGCAGTATTGACTCTTAAACGGCAGCTTTCACATTGCTCAGATTTGGACATAGAACTACAGGTATGTTGACAACCCTGATCGATAAAGGCTTCTAGAATACAAGAAAGAAAAGAGGAGCACAAAAGATTGATGAGATTAGATACAGAAAGAAGAAAATTAATTAATGTATTTCGAATATGTTGTCCATTAATAGACATTAGCAGTTAATTTTCACACGGCTTGAATGCAGCAGAAAACCCCCATTTTTACTTAGTTTTCTCTTGTATACTCATAATGATTATATAGAAGAAAACATAGAAACAACTTGAGAAGAAGAAACCTAGCTGGGTGGAGGTGCTTGTCTCCTCCTCGTAAACATAAGGACACAGGAAATGTGTCCAGGCTGACAGGAAGCGCTGTAGCCTACTAGGTCTAACCAACAGTAGTATTATTCCCTTCAGGGGACTGTCACATTAAATTGATAGCATACAATTGCATAAATTTCTCTGAGAGGTTTAGAAATGTATTATTTCTAAAGAAGAAATCTTTCTCTGTTTTCAAGGAAAGTGACAAATTATGAGAAACTTTTAGAGAAGATCAATGAATAATTCGCAGAAAGTAGACGATTAAAGTGAAAGCAATTGAAAGATGCTGAGAAATTGATGGCAACAAACGCCTTTGTATTCTCAATTCTGTTTCAGAATGGAAAGAGGTGGCACGTGCCATATATAACCATGCTGTTGCTTAGAAAACTTAGATTTAAAACCGCGTGTATAAGTAAAGCATAAGAAAAAATTTATTACAATAAATAATCTTTGGAAATCGTTGGAAATCGTTGACAAACAATCTAACAATGCATTTTTCATAGTTACTAGCTAGAGTGTGTGTCGTCCGGGGTATCTCTTTAGTTTGTGCTTCTTTTGGGTAATATAGCCTATACAAGCTTATAGAACAGTCGCAAAATGATCACTACCATAACAGCATCGCTCTTGACGGACCCTTCCTTCACCCCTCTAAATATGTTTCTCTTTCCGTATGCCCATTCTTAAGGATATACCATGTCTACCAGAAGGTACAACAAAGTAAATGAGGAATCCTCTAAGCATCCACTTGATCCGATAAAAATAACAACTACATTTCACTCAAATCACAACCTACAGTAATAAGGGGACAAGTAGGGCTTAAAGCTTTAACAAGCTAAATTCCCAAACACTACTAGAAAGTTATTGATGATCTAAGCCTGCAAAAAGTAATTTACAAGTATTGTTCTGTAACAGTCAAAGGAAAGAGTCTAAAGTTATGGTTCCTGCCCTTCCTCTCAGAACATGTTTACGGGATGGAAATGGTACGTTATATGGGCTGGGAACAAGTAAATGAAGAACAATAGTAGTTAAAAGGGTAATGGAGAAGGTGAAGTATTGCTCAAGAGAGAG
>NC_068986.1:24497746-24502746 GCF_001194135.2 Octopus bimaculoides | reverse complement strand
AATCCTCTTAATTAGATATTTAGGATGATTATATTCTATTTCAGTATCACTGTTACCTTAGATTACAGAATAGTCTCAATTTTAGAATTTCTCTAGATCCACGAAATACTTAATAAAAACCAAAACAAACCAGAAAATTTTGTTCTATTTACATCCTCCAGACATTTACAATTTTTACCTCTATAAAACGGCGTAAATGGGAATGCTTCCTACTAGTACCCGACAGAAAACATCAATTACGAATCAATCCACTGTTATAGTTGCCATACGTCTTGTTCTCGTTTTTACTATAACCACAACTGAAATTATTGTTGTTGCGGTTACTATCACGTATCTACATTTATATTATCCTCTTTCTTCATACGATTGAAAGTAAAATGTTCTACAACAAATTTGCGCTTTCGAGCATAAATGCAGTTTTATATTCATATTGGGACACTGATTTCAAATATGATTTCAACATTTGTCTAACACGTCAGTTGCAGCCGCTGAAAATGTAAAACTGCAATGTGTTGGTATTCAGAAAAGTTCGCAATGACATTAATTCTTTGTTTTAAACAATTCCTTTGACTTAAAACTTTACAAAACGGACACATCACAATTCTTTTGTTGATTTATTACAGTGAAATAATAAGAGAAAAAGACTATATCTCCCTCCTCCCCCCAAACACTCAATTTTGCGGAATCGTGCATTAAATCATTTTCTACATTAACATCCTGAAGGGAGGACGTTATTTGAGTGAGATTATTACGACAGAGAAATTATGAACTGAAAAGTATTTTTAGCTGAGAGATCTGAAAAGCAGATGAACTTCGGGAAATAGACTGTAAAATTTGAATGGTTATGGGAATGAGATAGGAGTTTTAAATGTATCTATTTAGACGTTTTTCACACTTTTACTATCCGAGGAAAATTGTAAACAGATATACTGCTTCTTATGAAGAATAAACTGTCAATTTCTAAGGGTTACTTGAGTAGGAAACGAGTTTGAAATATATCTTACTTGAAGAATTTTCCTAAGTTGGTTTGAATACAACACTAATCCATTAACGGCAGGCAGTGCTTCTTAATTTATCTTAACGTTAGTTGGTTTTCTATCCAGATATTCAGACCCAAAGATACCTGACTGTTAAACAGTGTTTCGACGTTGTCTGACTTTTCTAATTTATGCTTGCCATTTAATACAACCAGAACTTGTAGTAAGTGTAGCAAGTTCACGCGCAGCCCAGACTTTCCTTATAACATGTGTTGGTCCTTTACCACAGCAATGCAGCGAAAGTTTGGTACAGATTTTTTCAAGAGAGCATATTTTAAATTATTTTTTGTGTATTTCGACAATGAAGACGAACAATACTACCGATTTAGTGTCATAAATCGAGGCAATGGAGATGAATGAGAATAAAATTTAGCGTGCCAATTGTCGATGGTAGATGCCTTTGGTAAGTTTAAGAGAAGAGCATTAATGAAATCTTGTAGGTAAGGTACTTGTTAGAGATTCTTCTTTTTAGACGCTAAAATATATTAAAGTGCATTTCTTTCGCAACCATTTATAATACTTTTTCAACAACTTGTAACGAATTATTGAAGTGTGAGGAGAATATATCTACAAATAAATAAAAGAAATGTCATGCCAGGGACTGTGAAATACTAAGATTATGAAAGATAAGTGTTGATACCTAATATAAGAACAAGACAAAAGTGCAAGTACGGCATTTGTGCAACGGATTCTTAATTTTTTAATAAATGCTTTATAAAAAGACAAAATGGAAAACAAATATAATCTTAAATGTAAGTGAAAATGGCTAGATCTTCCAATAATACAGCTAAAAGACTATACCATAATGTATTAATGTTTGTTTATGCATTTCATGCACAATGCATTAGGAAAATTTAGAAAGCATTTCTGAGAAACATATTGACAACATACGCAAATGAATTTGATATCAGCGCCTCCTGATTAGTTTAAAATGGACACATTTCATAAAAATAGTCAGATTTTGCTACAATTTATTCGTTTGAAACTAATACTTACTCAAATCATTCGTAGTTTCTTTCCGTCACAATAGGTTTTTATCAATCACACCAGTGAGTTGTCTCTTCCCGCTCTGCAATAATAGTAAAGACATAAAGACGTCTTATTCTCACATGCTTGTACTCTAGGTAAACCTTATCATATTACGTGCCTCGCGTTATTTGCGACTCTGCAAACAATGCATTGATTTCCTGTCATTGGCAGAACTCTGAATAAGTACCAGGAACTCTAACAGCCATCATGTTATTCACGCTATTCCTTTACCTGATGTTCTGTAAGCAAATTATGTGATGTTACGGTTTGGAATCATTTAATTTATTGAAAGCTTCAGTTAATATGAAGTGTTTCGGACTGGTAGGAATTGTGAAAGTTAATGATGTGTCTTATTAAATATAGACCCGAAAATTGGGCAGTTGTAGATGTAGAAACAAATACCATTGTTCAACAAAAATTTTCATATTTAATATTTTCTTTTAAAAGGTGGCTGGTGGGGTCCAAAATTAGAAGCGAGTCAGTAATTTCAGATGATAGACTGCAACTATTTAAATCAACTTCTTTTATTTAGACCATAGATGGATGCAAAAATTAAAAACTGATATTGACTGGACTTCACATTGAAAAGAAGTACGTAACAAAACATCGTTATTTGTTATATATTATTCTATTGTTTATATTTGATATTGTCTGTCGTTATTCTGTTATAGACCCAGACCAACTCTGATTAGGCAGAAATATGATGAAAGGTATCGGGTCATGATTATCCTGTTATGTTACATATTTTTCGTCCAGGATAGGCTATGAAGGGTTGTAATATATATTATGTTATTCCTTTTAAAGGAGGTAACATATGATTTGATGAAAACTCGGCTGCTATTTCTAGAGGGCCAAGTCATCATATAAAGGCACTTATGTTTGATTAAATACGTACTATTATTTCATTCGGATTGTTAACTAAATTCCCCAGAGTCCAACTCTGTCTTTTATTCCTGAAATAAATTACGCTTCTCTTTTGTTTAACGGAACCCATATTTCACGCCATTGGCGTGAACAGCTTTCCATTAGAGGCTGTTATCATTGTTCAATCGATTTTATCACTTATCCAGAAATTTTATGGTAGAAACCATCCTATAACTGACAAATCCAGTTTCTACTTTATCTGGGTTTGCAGTATCAACTATGCAATTCCTTTCTCAAGAGGATGCGATATGGTTTGGGCGAATATTTGGGTGCTGTTTCAAAGCTGTCACCTTTGTTCATTTATTCACTTAACTCATTCAAATGGTTAATTTAGCCATTTGGAGAGTTACCCACATTTCTAAAGAATATGCGCTACGTGAAAAGTCAAACGTTATTTGTATAGGAAATCAGGAGGGTGCTCGACGCAAATTGATATTTGCTGCCCGTTCTTTCAGGTCCAAATAAAAATTCTTTTATATAACATTCTCTTCATTTATATCACAAAATTGTATTTCTTTTCACCCTTGATCATGGTAAGAAAAAGATCACGAATAGGTTTTGAATATGGCAGCCATTACAGAGTAGAAAACAATCGTTGATGAGGATGATGTTATTGTTTTTAAGTTTCAGGTCAACTCGTCTCGGGAAAACACATCTTTGCTTAAATGCATTCTATTCGAGCCATAACATATTTATGGTTTTAAGGATATAGCATATCTAATGTGCCCTTGTGTCATTTTAAAAACAAGATGTGCGTTTTGAATGATATTTATAGAAGGTCGCTGGATCATGCAAATTCTCGTTCGTTAGCTTAGGTGTTAGTTACCTGTCTGTTGAATCCACGACTGGGATTGAATTCTGTTTCGTGGCTTCACTATAGATTAACTTCATGACATCCGATATTTAGTATTTCTTAGATATATTTGACGAAGTAGTTTACGTCAGAAACGTTTGTTAATAAAGTGTGAAAAATACGGAGATAAAATTCATGTTTAATATTGAAAGTTGAAGAAAAATATGAGTATGCCTCCTTCAATCAGTGGTCTGTTTCTCTTTCTGAAATTGTTTCCTCCAATTGTTATGTTAACCTTTAATCGCCAGAAACAAGCTTTGAAAAGATAAATATCACATTCATTGAAATTATCAGGAAAAAAATCTTCTATCAAATATTTGAAGTGAAACAAAGGTTTAATAAAAAAAAAATTAACTTCGCACAGGAAAAAAAATCTGAGAAAGATATCTATAATTAAATCATAGGCACAAATTTTTCCTTCAAATGAATAGTTTGAGAAAAAAATTTCAAACAAAAGTATACACCAATGCAGATTATGGTGATTTTATGCTTTCATTGTTATGGGACACGGACTAGTAGTTAGAGCACTGTCCTCACGATCGTGGTTTCGATTACTGGACGGAGAGGGGGTGCGCTGTGTTCTTCAGTAAAGTACTTCCTTTCACGTTGCCACACTCAGTTCCACAAGATTTCCATCAATAGCTTGGACGGATACCTCAAGATGGATCGGCATCTAGTCCAAGGGTCAATTTTGTAATTTCATTCACTTACACGCCATGGAAACCAGGTTAAATTTCGGCTTCTGACAAACTTCAACCGATGTTTTATTTATACAAAAAATGTTTATATACATATATAATGAACTTTCTCGTCGTTAGACGGCGTATGAGGATTCAACATTATCTTCCTGAACTAACACACAGATGATTTGTTTATAGTGATCAAATGTTTGTGTAGACATAAGCTCACTCCCTCCATCAGATCGACATTAGCCTGTACAGGGGCAACGGGTGCCACATATCGAAATTATCACAAAGCAACGTGAAATGATGCGCTTTGCTCAAGAGCACGACGCAACACCCAGTCTGGGAATCGAACCTACGATCTCGCTAAGTCATTCACCTTCACACATACGCACACTCACACATGTATGTATAAGTAGTGCGAGTGTGTTTGTGTGTGTATAAGTGCATATGTATGTATATATATATATATAT
>NC_068986.1:24494805-24496512 GCF_001194135.2 Octopus bimaculoides | reverse complement strand
GAGAGAGAGAGAGAGAGAGAGAGAGAGAGAGAGAGAGAGAGAGAGAGAGAGAGAGTTAGAGAGAGAGAGAGAAAGAAACACAGAGGGGCAGAGAGAAAAAGAGAGAGATGCTTCAGTTTTAAAAATAGTGATACACAAAGTTACTGCAGAACTGAGAAAAAACTGAGAAAAAAACGAAATTCAGTAAAGTAACGGGATAACCTGAGCCGAAGAAATACAGTCAACACTCATTTTTTTTTTCAATATGACATCAAAGATAACTTAGAATATGGCTTTACACAATTCTACTTTGATGCTATGTTTTTTTTTGTTGTTGTTTTCTCTGAATTCAGCAAACGCGGCGCAATTCATATTATCTATCTTCGGAGATATATTTATGTTGTCTACTGTGATGGTTCATATTTCGTGTTATCTACTATTTATGAAGAAAGAGAGATAGAAAGAGAGAGAGAGAGAGAGAGAGAGAGAGAGAGAGAGAGAGAGAGAGAGAGAGAGAGAGAGAGAGAGAGAGAGAGAGAGATAGAGAGTGAGAGAGATAGAGAGAGAGATAGAGAGATAGAGAGAAAGAAAGAAAGAGAGAGAAAGAAAAAAGGAATAAAGAAAGAGTGAGAGAGAGCGAAATAGAGATTTCTGTCAAATTAATTTCATTAGTTTTGTGTTAGGTGTCGATGTAATTCATGTTGCACTAGAGAAGTTCTGTCCCTAAGTCTGAGAAATAATATTTGTTTTGATGTTTGGCAGAAGTCCAGCAGTTTCAGGTAAGGTCACATCGATCCCAGTGCTCAAGTGGTAGTTATTTTATCGATTCCGAAAGGACGGAAGACAAATCCGACTTCGATGTTATTTGAACTCAGAACGTAAAACCAGACGGAATACCGCTAAGCATTACGTCCGGCATGCTACTCACCGTTTTAGTCTGAGAAATGATCTTGATTTCAAATATCAGCACGCGTATGAGGAATAATATTAACACTTGATAGGTTGGAAATCAGCGTTTGAGTATGTGTGAATCGTTTATTGAGTTGGAAGGTCGTATAAGTTTAAAGGTTTTAGTCGAAGAAATCGACCTCAAAGATATATATATATATACTTCTTCATATAAATACATATATACGCATACGTGTATGAGAATGTGTATGTGTGTGTGCCTTACTGCGACTACTCTTCTAACAACTATCATTTTAGTACATACATACATACATATATACATACATACACACATATATATATTTCTACTGGAGATATAGCTTACTTTCCTTTAAATTCTCAGACATATTTAAATGAGAATGTGGAACAGTACATGTATGTATGTATGTATGTATGTATGTATGTATGTATGTATGTAATGCATGTATTATTTATATGTTTGTGCACGGATAAATATACGTGTATATGGGCACACGCACACATGTATATACAAATGTATACATATATACATATGTATGTACAAATGTAAATGTTTGTTAGTTTGTTTGTGTGTATATGTGTGTGTGAGAGGGACAGATAGATAGATAGATAGATAGGTTTCTTTATTAGCCACACAGGGCTCAATACAGAGGGGACAAAATACAAATGTAGAGTTTTTTCTTTTCGAGGGGGGCGAAAACAAAACAGAAAAAAAACAAAAGTGGGGACAACGATGAAAAAAAACATCGCAAAACGTTTGGGGTATTTACAAAAAATACGAAATAATACAGAAAATTCCCA
>NC_068986.1:24484010-24490829 GCF_001194135.2 Octopus bimaculoides | reverse complement strand
TATATATATATATATATATATATATTATTTTGTTTAAAAGAGTTCCAACACTGTCTGTTTTTTATGTCTTATTTATATTCCTGCAAAACCAATGTGGGATATAGAATATGGAATATACGATATATAATATAAAATAAAAATGGATGGTACTATGAAATAAAGTATTGAATGTCTTATTGAATATATGGAATATGTCTTATTGAATAGATGAAATATTGAGTGTTCAGTATAAAGGATTAAATATAGATCGGACTAGGGCTATTACAGTAGGAGCCACTTGCCCAAGGTGCTAAACAGTGATACTCAACACCAATTCATGTGGTTCAAAACGAGCTTCTTCACCACACAGTCATATATTCATTTTATTGTTCCAACATAATAACAACATCGTCTCGTTTTGAATTTCTAATCATAACCTGAAACGATGAAACGTATTGTACAACCCTATTGAAGGTCACCTAAAATATCAATTGATAGTGACAGCAAATAACAAAACCTATTCTATTTACTACGACAATGTTTTTGCTTCCTGTTTGTAACTACAAGGATAAAACCTTTTTATATTTTCTTCACTATTTCAACGAGAGAAGGCCAAAACAGTTGTGGTATTACCATGACAACCTTTACACTATGACTGATGTATCATATTTACCGGTGACGTGTCAGTTTATCGAAAACAATTGATCGAAGTAGAATAATCGAAATATAGTCACTCCAAAACATTTAACTGATCAACGTAACGATTACTCAAATAAAAAAAAAAAAGTCGAATTATGGCAATTATTAACGATACAGAAAATAATCTAAGAGGAAAAGACAACACTTAATAATCTGGTGACGCTTAAGTGAAATATTAAGACACTTGATTATTTCTTTTTCCAATCAAAATGTATAATATTATTCTATGTATCATGTTTCTAAGGTTGCCCCTGTTCCGTTGTGTTGCCTTGATGTGCACTGTGAATTCCCGGGTCTGGCGTTTCCGTAGACGTTCCTTCACGGAAACGTCTGCCTGCATGTGTTCCTTAATGTTTATATGCAGCTTTCTTGCTGTGCTTCCTATGTAGGATTCGCCACATTTGCCACAGATGATCTAGTATATAATAATAATAATAATAATAATAATAATAATAATAATAATAATAATAATAATAATAATAATAATAATAATAATAATGATAATAATAATAATATTTTTATAAGCTTAAAACTTATAAGCGATCACCGTGTATTGACCAAAGAAAATATATGCATGTATGCAAGTGAGCATATGTATACATTTATACATGTACCTATACAAATATGAGTATGTGTCTTAATGCTTGCTTCACGCGCAGCGCTTGGCAACAGATTTTACCTTGTTTGTATCCTTGTAACCCAGCGATAGTCTAAATACCAGACTTTAAATATTAGAACTGAAGTTGAATCTTTTGACTAAACTCTTCGAGGAGGCGGTGTCCCAGCATCACCACACTCAAATGAATAAAACAATTAAAAGACAACGCAGCTCTACCTTGATCCAAGAGACTTGTGATGAAAGTGTTTTTGCCTTAACGATTCTATGTTTTTTTCTTTCAGACTTAGTATATTTAGGACTATATACATAAGCAAAGTGACGTTTTCTTCAAGTGGCTTTATTCTGGTATGAGGGGGATTTGGATGTATCTTGTAGGAGATTATGCGACATTGTATATACTCCGCCATTAATATCAATCATTCCTGATCGATAACAATCGATGACCAAAGACATGCTAATCGTGGGTATCGTTCATTTCCTGGATATGTAGAACAACATCCTCTAATTGTGTCCTTTCTAGTTGATGACGTGAAATTGTGATTTGAGGGAAAGTTGACTGATATATTTAGGAGATCGAGCAGCAATATAGTGTCTCCTATTTCTGTAAAATACTAAAGTAGATTAAATCCACAGTCAACGTACATACTTGTTTAACTGTGATCTTGAGCTGGGGGAAGAAAAACTGATGCTGTAGCTCCGCAATATCTAAAAAAAAAAAACATTCTGTATTCATAACATCCGATATTGAGAAGATGGAGAAAAATTATGAAGGATTCGATTCTATACACGCCCCCCCCCAAACGCTCTCGCTGGCACACATAACATATATATATATAGGAATGTATGTATAACTGTGTTAATATATACATGGCCATTACGTGGGCACACACACACATATTCATACCGATTTAACTGACAAAAGTTTTACTACTACCTCATCTATTGGCTAAAATAGCTCTCGACAAAAACCGAGACATTCTATGTTAATTCTCACCAGGATTACAGTTCGCCACAAGCTATATGTATTATATATCTAAATGTTTTCTTTGAGAATATTTCTTTTAAACAAGACACCAAATCGGAATCAACATTGACCAGATAACATGAATTGTGAAGCTGAAAGACATAGTATTGTTTTGATTATATAAATGTCTGCGTTTCTTTTGAGAATTATCGCTAAAGCTCAATAGTGTTACTTCTTTCTGTTTATTATTTCCTGTTTTTTTTTTTTAAATATTTTATGCATTTATTTCTTTATTTTCAAACTCTTTGATAAAATAGTTCTGCGTACATCTCTATTTTCATTTTATTTTATTTCTTTTATATTTCCTAAAGACATTTTATCAAATGTGTGTGCATTTATGCGCAAATATCGCAATGTGTATAGTCGTATGTGCGCCATGAAGGAAACAGTAACGTCAATGTGATTATAGGGTAACACACAACACACATTCAGACGCACTCACACACTCGTACACACACACACACACACACACACACACACACACACACACACACACACACACACACACACACACACACACACACACACACACACACACACACACACACACACACACACACACACACACACACACACACACACAAACACACACACATATTTGTCTTTTATGTGAAGCTGTATATAAAAACAGTTGAATATAAAATTGAAGGATCATTCAGTAGCATTTACAATGGTACCATACTTATGTTTACATGGAAATGAACGTCTGTGACTTCGAAGTTTCGGGTTACTAGCCATCGTTAGTTTGATAACAGCTTAACAGCCGTCACCAGCCACAGGACGACTGCTTTACTATACACATTCGGGCGTACGCGGACGAGCATACACACACACACACACACAAACACACACACACACACACACACAAGAAAGCAAATAAAACATTTACACATAGAGATTCTTACAATGCGAAGAGGGAATTACAATTTCACCCATCTACAGAGGACACTGTCAAAGAAATACTGGAGATAAGGGACCAGCCATAAGGAGTGTTCAGCGGAAGTATAAGCGGTTGCATCGTCGGTACTAGTAACTATAGTAGTAGTAGTAGTAGTAGTAGTAGTAGTAGTAGTAGTAGTAGTAGCAGTAGTAATAGCGAGAACAGCAACAAAGGGAGATGGATGTATGTTTTAAAATTTTTGGTAAAGTAATACATACATACATACATACATACATATATATATATATGTTTAAAAACGGGGTAAAATATAATGGAAAAATTATATATATATAAATATTCTAATTCATACATGAATATCTGATACATGAATATCTGATACATGAATATTTCAGTAAAGTATTACGCACGAATACGTATATATATATATATATAGAAATATCTTCTTAGATTACACAACATTCAATATATCCCACTCCCATGTAGTTTATGATTATTCTCTGAATAACACAGCCTCAAGCTTCTCGAAGAACTTAATGTAAACTATTAGATTAATAATATAAATAACACTAGCCGGTCACAAATACGATGCTGCCTTGAAACTTAGGTTTAAACACGGTTGTATATGCAGTCCGTGGAGGCGCAATGGCCCATGCTTAGTGCAGCGGGTTCACGGCAGTAGGATCGTGGTTTCGTATTCCTAGACCAGGCGTTGTCAATGTTTATTGAGAGAAATCACCTAAAGCTCCACGAGGCTCCGGTAGGGGGTGGTAGCGAACCTTGCTGTACTCTTTCCCTGCAACTTTCTCTCACTCTTTCTTCCTGTTTCTGTTGTACCTGTATTTCAAAGGGTCAGCCTTGTCACACTCTGTGCCACGCTGAATCTCCCCGAGAACTACGTTAAGGGCCCACATGTTTGTGGCGTACTCAGCCACTTGCTCATTAATTTCACGAGCAGGCTGTTCGGCTAATGGGATCAACTGGAACCCTCGTTGTCGTAATCGATGAAGTGCCACGATACTGTCTAATGCAGTGGTTTTCATTTTCGGTCTATATGACGCCTGCCGTTCCATATAAGATTTCGGGCGGGTTCACGTGAGCAAAATAGTAATTTGGGTACCGACAGCAGTATTTAAAGATCCATCCAGTATTATTTAAGGATCCATGAAAAAAGTTTGAGATACATTTATAGCAAGAAAAAGCAAGAGTTCTTTCTCTACCGTTTTACATAGATCAACCTATAGAAGTAAATGGGTGATAAAAAATAGGAATGTTAAAAGAAGTATCTATAAAACTTGGTTTTAAACATCGTATGGCTATGGGGGTGCACAAGTGTAAACTAGTAATGAAAGCGGTCCATAGGTAACAAATGGTTGAGAACAATTGCTCTAATGTCTGAGACGAATGACTTAAAGAATTGCATGAAACGAATAGCATGCCCTGGACACAATGGTGCCAATGAGATCTACAAAGGTTGGATCTTTTATAATCGCTCTTATTTATACACCATAAAAAATACTCGTTTTAAATTTTCGTAAACCTAGGCAAAACTTAAAAAAGCCAAAACGGATTCTCGTACTGATATGAACTGATTTAGTAATATGAAATTATTTTAATAGGTGCTACATCAACAGCTTCGAAGTTGTTGATAATCTTGTTTGAAAATAGTAGGCCATTAATTTTTTACATTCGAAGTTCAAACTTACAGCATTTTTGAAATTAGTACTTCAAAATACGCCCCGAAATAATTTTAAACTTTACGCAGCATCATTGTTAGGAGGTGCACTTCTATTAACAAATTTAAACATAGAATATAGTATAAAGTGATAGACAATATCCAGCAAGATCTTGTGTTCAATGCACCAACAAATGAAAACAAATCTTGAATCAGAGTCTGCGAATTATTTGACTAATATTATCCATCCATCCATCCATCCATCCATCCATCCATCCATCCATCCATCCATCCATCCATCCATCCGTCCGTCCAGCCATACGTACGTAGTAAATACATATACACAGATACATAAATTTTTCTTGGTTGTAGTGTCCTTCCCCGCCCTCACTTAAGTTATGAGCAAGTGCTAATATATTTTAAGGAAATATTGATTAATGACAATTGCGCTTTTGTTAACAATAATGCAGAGGGTATCCACAGTTTAATAAATGCTGTTTATAGTAGAGACACAAAGTTTGACTTCGATGTTAATATTCGACAGAATAAA
Organism: Octopus bimaculoides; assembly: GCF_001194135.2. NCBI lineage: Eukaryota > Metazoa > Mollusca > Cephalopoda > Octopoda > Octopodidae > Octopus > Octopus bimaculoides. The sequence goes on along the minus strand of NC_068986.1, from coordinate 24,485,385 downwards.
CTTTTTATTAGTCAAATCTTGACAAGATCTAATTGGCATAAACTTAGCATATCATTAATGAAGCATAGGAGTCTGTCCTTATGAAAGATTCCCGACACTTTATCTGGGAAGTAAAACCGGTAATGTTGATTAGTTTAACCCATTACCTACCAGTGATCTCATATGAGATCACTTAAAAATTCCAAATTTCGTAATTATCTGTCAATATTTACACATATCTAACCTTTTTACTATATCTACTAGGTACATTTCTCTGATATTCAAATGATGTTTGCTAATTTTTCACCCAATATCTCGCTTATTTCTATTTAAAATGTTATTTTGAAATGTTATTTTGAAATGTTATTTTGATCATTCCAGCGTGTTTCTAAGGCTTTTTTATGCTAGAAATCAAAGTTTCATAAAAAATTTCAGTTAATAGAATTATGGGAGGTAATGGGCTAATGATGCGTAAGGTAACAACACAACCAAGTCCATCTCGATGATGAAGTGGTTAATGCAGCTGGTTCGGGACAAGAACGCGAACACACACATACATCAACATATATAATTGCCAGTTAATTTACTTCTATATAAAATATTAGTTTCAAATTTTGGCACAAGGCCAGCAATTTTTTAGGAAAAGTGTAAGTGGATTATATCAACCCAGCATTCACATGGTACTTATTTTATCGACCCCGAAAGGATGAAAGGCAAAGTCGATTTCGGTGGAATTTGAACTCAGAACGTAAAGACGGACGAAATACCGCTAAGCATTTTGCCCGGCGCGTTAATGATTTTACCAACTCGCTCTATTAATTGTGCATAAAGTATTGGCTAGAATTAATTTCAGCAAATAATCTGAAACATTCTATTTTAATTCTCAATGAAAATACGGTTCACAACTAGATGGTTTGAACGCACCAAACAATTGTACTATTCACCATACTATACAGGCCGGAAGCATAGAGGATATAATTAAAAGTTGTCAGGAACATCGCCTGCACATGATGAGAAACAGGAGAAAAACAAAACACAGGAAAGCAAGGTCAAATATTCTCTAATCGTTGAAAAAGCGAAAACAACTGCCAAGAAGGAAATGTTGTAGTCTTAAAGAACGATAGTCTGTTTTGCCTGGAGACAAAAAAGAGATTAAAAAAAAAAAAGAAAAAGGAAAACTGTGTAGAAAACCTTTATAGTGTAGGTCATTCGCCACTTACAGTTATTTCTCGTATCTTATTTCAATTTCATTTATGCAAATTATATGAGTAAATTTGTATATTCTCTTTTCATGTTTACAAATAATTACAACAAATTAAGAATATTTATCTACTGGTTTTTAATACACCATTGTACTTCTCTATATATCAGTATGTATATATATATATATATATAT
>NC_068986.1:24482677-24483619 GCF_001194135.2 Octopus bimaculoides | reverse complement strand
TACATACATATAAATTACATACATACACAAAAAAGGTGTGTATATATATATATATATATATATATATATATATATATATATACAACATGTTATCAGTTCAAATATGTTTGGGGCTTCTTTGAACTCGTAAGAAAGTCATTCACTATGTTTAGTCAGGGAGAAAATTTCCCGCAGAAGACAAATAAGTATAAACACATCAAATCATTCTGAAGTTCCCTTTTACCAAACTGATGAATGCATGCATTTTGAAGTGGTTATTTCCTCCTCAGCATCAAATATCACATAGTGGAGTGCTACGAACTCATAAAAGATAATGGATATCTCTTATCATATTACCGTCATTGCATTATGACTGATTGCGCTGGTATATTCGTCAAACTAAATGATAACGACCAAAGCTCCAGCCTGTTGCTGCATAACTCGTTCACATTTGTTCAACGTTTTGGTCTTATTCGCTTACTTCATCATTGCTTACTTCTTTGCAGAACTTCCTTCACATACGCGTTTTATCAATATTAGTTTTGCGTACTAAAGTTACATACACGAAAAATTTTCAACCATCCTAACAGTAACAAGAGATAGTCCCATATCGTTCTTTTTCAATGCTGTCATTGCGCTCTTAGAAACATCTCTAGCTTCCCAGATCTCATGGTCACTCGTCAATGCCTCTGTTCAATGCACCTGTTGAAGTTTGATGACTGTCCAGACGTAAATTCATCGGTATTTTTCTTCCATTGTTTTCATTATGGTAATTTGTCAGATGAATGTATAGCCGTAGGAGTGGCTGTGTGGTAAGTAGCTTGCTTACGAAGCACATGGTTCCGGGTTCAGTCCCACTGCGTGGCACCTTCTACTATAGCCTCTGGCTGACCAAAGCCTTGTGAGTGGATTTGATAGACGGAAACTGAAAGAAGCCCGTCGTATGTATATATATATATATAT
>NC_068986.1:24475713-24480819 GCF_001194135.2 Octopus bimaculoides | reverse complement strand
TATATATATATATATATATATATCACGAAATATATGGATTAAAATTTTTGCTGAGATTTCAATAATTACATTAACAGAGCAAGTAAATATGTCTTAATATTGGATAGAGAAGCTACAAAACTCACTCACTTAATGCACACCATGGGGACGAAGGTAGTGGTTAAATTTTGCAAACTCTAGTTAGCATGATTTTCATTTGCTGAAAATAATTTGCATTTTCTTCTGCTATCATGCAAAGGAATCCAATCATAATATACTATTCCTACATCGTAGCTCTGCTAAATATATTGTTTGCAATTTGATGTCTGTGGGGATATTATCAACCTTCACTATCACGTGTCTATATATCTTGGTAACTAGATAAGAATATTTTGATTCATAAATACAATCCTAGATGTACATATATATTATGGCATAAAAAATGTTGCTCAATGTTATTCAGTGTTATAATTTGTACATTTCCCCAGTGTGTGTGTGTGGCAGAATGGTGTTGGTAAGATACGTGCGTTTATAGTAGTTCACATATCCATTAATGAAGCAGGATGGCTGGTATATACTCGGGGAATAGTAAAGTGTGCAATGTATTTGGTGTCTTGTATTGTTTACCTACCACTCCCCTAATGTATACCATTCATCATGCGTCAGTAATGGATTTGTGAACTACTGTAAACACACGTATCCTACCAACATCATCCTGTCACACACACTAGCGAAATGTACATATTATAAAACTGCAACGTATTATGTAACCTGATGAGGTTTCTTCTGCACTCTGGGGTGCATTCCATTCCATTATATCGTTTGCACCCGCTAGAGAGCAGTGCGGATGTAAGCCGAAACGATCGTCGTGCTAAAAATAAAGCTTACAATACACTCTGTCTTCCCTGTCAATAATTTCATGTGCGTGTGTGTGTGTGAGTGTGTGTGTGTGTGTGTGAGAGAGAGAGAGAGAGGGTGAGATGGAATGTGTGTGAGTGTGCGCGTGCATCTGCTTGTGTAGATTGACACATATTGTTGAAGGTCTGATTTCAGCTGTTTTGCGTCTAATATATATGCTATTTATGCAGGCATGAATATATGCATGTACACAAATATGATCTTACTCACATACACACACACAAATATATGTGTGTGTGTATGTGTGTGTGTGTTTGTATATGTGTGTGTGTGTTTGTATGTGCGTGTGTGTATGTGTGTATATGTATATATAAATTGCAATATGAGTATATATAAATTGCAATAAGTTATGAGTTTTCTTCACTTGAGTTGTTGCTTAAAGTTGAATAAGATCTCTTTGAATTATTTCACAAATGATAGTATTTCATGTACCTTTAGAACAGAATTTTAAAAATTTCTCTATATGTTCTAAAGTTTCAACATCATGGAAATTTATTATAAAAGCTTGAATAATATTTACATGATTCTTCAAAGACGGATGCCTTAACATTATTCTATTTCTTTTAGGTGGCTATTTAAATTGTTTTTGCTTATATTTGATCTCTCCAAATTTATATCTTTACTTTGCTACGAAAGCATAACGTCCTAGATGAAAAGCGAAATGACTTTTCCACGTACGTCGCGGCGCAGTGGGGGATATTTCAATTAATTTTTGAAGTGTTGAATTGAAGAGTAGTATTTAATGGACCATGCAACAAAATGGTTAAACAACACATAGCTTTCTCAAATAATAGGTAGTAGTTATCGTTTAACGAAGTATAAGTCCTGCGGTTGAATGTCCACAAGTGCTTATCTCTGTGGTTTAATTTTCTAGAAGAAAAGACGAGCAATGTTGTAATACATAATTTAATTTCTCTTATATTATTCATATGAATCATATTTCATGTACCCTACATATAATCTTTAAATATGGTGTATACACAGTACTACAGTTTGGTTATTTCTCTTTATGCATATATAGAGTAATGCAGTTCCTAAGGATACTATCTAGAGAAACATTCTTCATATTTTGCATCTGCAGTAAATCATTTCTCGGAAATTGTTATGGAATTTTAGATATTTTCGGTGATTATGCAATACTCTTACTGCTTATATGATTGAATGTAACTCCAAGTTATATCCGTTTAAGTCAAAGCGGACGGAGAATATTAATTCACAAAAATACAGGTCAGTATCACACATTTTGGTGGAAGTAAAATCGATTCAATAGACCTCAGTAGTTTACAGATATTTCATATTGATACCGAAACATGAAAGGTAGATTTAATATTGTCTGCACTCAAGAACGTAATGATATATCTTCGCACAGAGTGGATGTATTGAGACTCCAGTATTTTGGTTATAAACACAACCAACAATAGTTATATAAACTGGATATTCTTGTCAACAGTCGAACGAATAATCAACTCGACAACATGAGGTGCTCCAGAGAATATTAGTAACTAAGTATAAAGAAATGAAGCTATTTAATTCAGTTTAAACAGTGCGATTAAGATTTACTTCATATATTGAAATAAACAAAAGATATTATAGCTATGATGGAGTTTTAAGCTGCTTCTGGTGTTCTTGACATATTAAACGAGAAAGATTATATTTCCAATCATATTGTTGACGTAGTAGATTAAAATCCCAAATCTGCAAAAGCCAGTGATGATGTGTCGACAATATTTAGTTCACAGAGGAGTACTTAGGATGATTTAGTTTTCTTTAGTGATCAGTTAGAAGTATCATGCGAATATCTTTAAAGCATTTATGATGATTTATAATGGCATTGAGGCAGTAGAAGATTTGGGAAACTTTAGCCTGTTCTAATCCGAAGTTTCGGGAGATATAGTCATTTGTGATGTACGTAAGGGTAACTTCTTCAAAGTTGAGCAGAATTTCAAAGTAATTTAACTGATCGAAGTTTTTAAGTATGTCTCTTATTGATACATTGCATATATACAAAACCTTCCAATATATATACAAAACCTATCAATATATTGGCTAGAAAATTGATATCGTCCAATTGCAATTACCTACGTAACCACATTAAGAGGTAGCCTTCTTCATAGATATGATATCGATCCTGTACAGCTTGTCTAGAGTTAAACAACAGTAGTCAACCGAAGCGAAATGACAGCTTGGACTCAATTCGCGGGCATTGGTCAAGTACTCTTCCACATCATACTAGATTTGTTTGAGTCATTGGTTTTGCAGCAAACTCTAAGTGTCAGATGGAAGGGTTTTCTGAAAGTTGTAAATATTTACAATTCTCAAAGACGTTCGCGGTTAAAGTAGACATTCAAATGAGAAAAAAAAAAACCTATTCGATTCAATATACTTTATACGATATTATACGTACATGGCATTTTGACAAGCAGCATAAAAAGAAATTTGTAATCACGTCATCTTTATGCTGCAGTTTGTGTTGCTTGGTCAAAAATCCAATTAACTTATGTAGTTAACGATTTGGGGATAAGAAAAAATTTATTTTTTTCCAAAACGTTTTGCGTTTATGCATTAATCGGAACGTGATATCTACAAAGAAAGTACAGCATATAAATAACCAGCAGGGACTTTGAAATATTTACTAAGATTTGAATTACTGGTGTATTAACGGTTTTTCGTTTCATCTGTATAATGTACGACAGAACATATCTCTAAATTCATTAGCGAACACCGAATGTTACGGCCCCTGTAAACATTGCGTTTATATTATATTCGTAGAAAGAAAATGAGGAACAGTTGTACGCAGTATCGAATATTGTTGAAGTCGTTGTCAGCAGATGTACGACACCTTAAACTATCCACAGAAGCATTGCATATGAACACATTTGTTCAGAGCGCATTCGTTGGAGCAGGGAAAACAGAAACAGGCTCTGTAAATGACATTATGGATGGAACGATAGAAAAAAATTGTGAAAGGTATCTTAATCATTAATAACTGTATTATAAATATTAGCGAAAATCATTAAATTGATGCTTTCCATAAAACATTACAAAGATGTGTCAACAACTGATTTCAAAAACATATAGCTAAGCGTCGTTAGCTAGCGAATATGGTTTGTCATTGACTACCAAGCTTTTATTAAATGTGTTACAAGTCTATGATTTAAGCATTGCAGGTCATTAGACTGTATCAGCGTAAAATAATATACCTTGATTTAATCCATCACACACACTTCAGGAATGGAACTACACAAATTTCTGATTACGAGCCTAACATTATAACCAAGCGGCTAAACACATATTGTTTACTTAAATTCTGAAAACGATAAGTTTTCAATGTACTCAGAGTATTTATCATTTGCAATGGGTGTCTACAAAATGTGTGTGACTATTCTATATATAACTGCCTCTATATAAGAGTACAAGGCAGCGAGTATAAGACATCTAAAACTCGGAGTTTTATTATGGCAACCGAATAAGTGTCACATATTATATTACAGATAAATTCGTCTATTTACATAATATCGAAGTCTATTTCCTTTGTTGTCTTACCATTACTATTAGTATGTACATATATATATATAAGTATATTAAGTATATGAATTTAAGTTATAGAACGAAGTTCGACAAATTCAATCATATTTTTCGTAGATGGAGGTGATCTGATGTTAATATGGAATAATTCTTTTTTTTCATTTCGCTCTACGAAGGGTAATATGCTTCTTCGCTTTGACCTTAGTCACAAAGATACTAACCGTCATTAACACCTAATGGAATAACTGAAGAAGATATAAACCAACTTAACAAAAATAAAACCATTATTTTCCTATGCTGTATGTTATATCACTGTACCGCTAAAAATTAATTAAAAGGACCCTTTAAGAAAACATTATTTGTCAGGTCAGATAATGAACTTGGACAACAGAGTAGCTTTACTAAGGTCAAACGAATGATCTATACTACCCACCCCGACATCTACATATACAAACATCAACACAAGTCTTACGTCACAAAACCTTCCTCAGTATCCTTTACTGTAACCATTCCTTCCTCTGCTTGCATCACCTTCTAATCCTCCACACTCAATACACAGAGAAGGCCCACGTACAACCATCGATCTATTCATTGGTAAAAACAGATACACATCCTTCAGTTATAAATTTGGTTGCAGTATTAAGAGTCTTTAACTCTTATTTCTAGTTATATAGGCGTTTTGGT
>NC_068986.1:24474437-24475376 GCF_001194135.2 Octopus bimaculoides | reverse complement strand
TATATATATATATGTGTGTGTGTGTGTGTATGTGTGTGTGTGTGTGTGTGTGTGTGTGTGTGTGTGTACACACATACACACAAAACAAAACAGGGAAGGCTCATTGGCTGAAACACTCTACAATCTTCCTTTCTTTATCGAATCAACTTCAAAATCAGTTAATTTTTATATGGCCAAACTGAACACATTTCTTCCAGCTTTCATTGTACATCGCTAGATCAGTAAGAGCTATGCTTGTCATTCAATGAAGCACCTTCCAGAGCTTTGATGGGTTTTTGACTGCATTAAGACACAAGAAATACTCACATTTGGAGACATATTATTAACAACATATGCTTTCATTGAATTCATATATTACATTGAAATCGGATATCAGAAGTCTATCATATTTATATGTAAGCATAAAAAAAGAATATCTCTTCCCGATCTGTTTTCAGTTTTATGTGAAACATTATGTCACATTCAAATTGTTATGGTTATATTTTTTCATATTATTTATGATGATGGCTATCTTTGATATTAGTTTACAATTACATAGCAGATATAATATTCATATTTATATTTGAAGAAAGAAGCACAAGCTTATACACAACAGAATAGAAAGCCAATCACAGAAACATGTTTATCTATATTCTCATTTTTCCTTCTACTCACCCATACTTTCCCCTCATCCGCACGCACGCTCACATCCACGAACAGAAACGCACAAACATTTGTACTCGTCCAAACACTCGCTAACACACATACAAGATCATTCACAAATACTCATGTGCACATATATTCAAATCTAACATTTTTATGTCTTCTGACAAATTTGTGTTTATGTGTGTGTGTGTGTGTGTGTGTGTGCTTGTGTGTGCTTGCACGGGTGTGTTTACATATATGTATATATATATATATATATATATATATATATCTATGTATATGTATATATATATA
>NC_068986.1:24450326-24474244 GCF_001194135.2 Octopus bimaculoides | reverse complement strand
TATATATATATATATATATGTATGTACACACATTCATGTATGTGTGTGCGTGTGTGCATGTGATCTAGTTTGTATGAATATGCGTGTGATTATGTTGGCATTCAAACATTCATACATATTTTATGTATATGTATTTACACATGCATAGATGAGAAGTCACTCCCTCTCACATTTCTATAGATAGACAGATACGAAGGAAATATAGATATAAGAGCATGTGTCATTATTTTATTATTAGCAATAAGAAGCTTCACGAGACAGTCCTTCGATATAATATTTCCTCTTCCAAATAAAACATACCGTTTTTTGCAAACAGTAAACATTATTTGAACTATAAAGGAATGAATAATTCTATTTTATCAAAGCATATGTTTCATGGAAGCAACAGACTGAAAAAATAACAAACTACTAAAAAAAAAATAAATCAATAAATTTCTCCTTAAAACGGAAGATATATCGATATTTTCGTCTCCATACATACATACATATAATATAATATATATGCATGTGTATGTGTGAGTGTTTGTACATGCACAAATATATACATACATAGAGATATTTGTATGTACGTATATGCATATAGTCATTTTATATAAGCTATGATATATTTCATTTTATCTCAATCTAGTTTATATCATATAATTTGATATGATTTAATTTGAAAATATAATAAAATGTATATTTATATTGGTCTGACGAACAAGCATTTAGATATTTATTTCACTGAAACTTGTTACATGTCCACAATAGTTCTTTTTTATAGCTACACAGTAAGCAAGAGTATGTATCTTATCTACAATTTGCTCTTTTTCTTGCCGATCTATTTTTTTATATACACTATTGGAATATTTATATTATGATCTATGTAGTTTCTTTTTTTAATGATCTGTCATAAGATACTAATGTATTTTTTTTTTACATAACCAGTCGCAATTTCAATTCTCCATACTGAATGCTGTCTTGTGAGTTAGCTAATTAATCGGATGTTTTCCAAATATTGGACCTCCCCACAATAGACAACAGATTAACCAACAAAAACAAGATACTTATTGAAAACTACACCAATTCACATTCGTCGGTATTCTCAGCTTGTTTTTCGTGGGGTTGGCTCACAAAACATAAATGACACGGCAGTGCGACTAAATAAATGAAAGTTTTTTAAAATCAGCAAGTTTCTGATATAAAGAGAAGGATATGGAATTTAGATTAGAACTGCGTTCAAAAGAATGGGCAACAGTGATTGTTGTAGTAATCGTATTATCGAAACTTCTGTAAGAGTTTAGTTAGGTTACTATTATTTCCAATATATTCAGATATTGCGAGTGAGAGAAGTCGATGGTTTTCTAGTTTAGAGGTTACTTTCGGAGCGGACAAAGTGAGGTATGTTTCCAAATATTCGGATACATTTCTGGAAAAGGGAGAGAGAGAGAAAACTGAAAGGAGAAAAATTAATATAGATAAAAATACGAGTTGTTTGGCAAAATGTATAGAGTAAAAGTGTAACATATTAACAGTTGATGTTAATAGAAATGATGTTTTCAAAGTTGACGTAATTATTAATATATTTAGATGTGTCACATAAGTAAACGTAAGGATGAAAACAGTCGAATGCAGGAGGAATTGTTCGGAGGGAGATATAGTTGAACACAAGTATTATGGACGTAGAAGCAAATTATGCGAATGAGAAAGCTTTCTCAGCAAGAGAGATGTTTTGAAACTGTTTTCATTACAAAATGTTCAAAGTGAAAAGTTTGCAGAGACCCTTTTGAAAAGAGACCAGAACTTTTGGAGGTGGGTGACACATTTCATGTGCAGTGGACAAAGACATTGTTTAACTTTTGGGCGACCCTGATGACAGAATATTCTCGTGGTTAGGAAGTGTCCAAGAGAATGATTTCAATGACTTTTAGTTGCCTGCTGTGCATTATGCATATGCACATGTGAGTCACAAATGATAATTATTTCTAATATTTGGCACAAGGTGAGCAATTTTGAGGAGAATGACCTTCACTTCTATTGACATCACTGATTAACTTGTACTTATTTTATGTGCTCCCAAAAGCAAAGTCGACCTCGGTGGCATTTGAACTTAGAATGTAAAACTGGAAGTATTACTGGTATACAATTGTCCAGCGTGCTAACGAATCTACCAGCTAGTAGACTTTAAAAGGAGCTATAGTTAATGCTTGAAATAGTTGAGACATGGAGATTGATATTATGCATGGGTTATATATTATTAAGAAGTGGTAAATGAAGCCAGACAAGTATTTTCTATTAGATTCTGAATTTGAAATATTTTGCTAAAGAAGACCAGGATAAAATGTTTCATGTGTCGTTTGGTGTGCTCTGATGTTTGCAAGTAGACAGCTGGCATTCAACGGATAAGAATAGTTCCCTCTAAAACCAGGTGACATATTGTAGCAAATTGTAGAACGAATTTAGTGCTACGCTCTATCTTCTACATACATCAAATGCTTATCTATAAATCTATTCACAACACTTTAATAAAATGTCTATGCTGGCATGATGTGCCTCCCAGGATACAACTAAATCTATACTGACTATATATAACTGAATGTTGGATTATTCTATTTCAGGGATTATTGCATGCTAACAAATGACATATGAAGGAGAAAAATATTATGACCTTTAAAATAATTTGATCGATCATAATCAACAACAGTGTATTTAAATGAGCTGTGCCATCTAAATATATTCAATAATATCGGTTTCAAATTTTGGTTCAAGGCTAATAATTTCGAGGGAGGGCGTGAGTCGATCATCTGGACTCCAGTGCTCGACTGGTAATTATTCTATTAACTCATAAATTATGAAAAAAGCAAAGTAAATTTCGGTAGAATTTGAGCTCAGAAGTTCGTCTGTTTTGATGCTTTGAGCTCAAATTCCGCCGAAGTCGACTTCATCGTTTCACCGTCGATAAAACAAGTACAAGTTGAGCGTTTGGTAATCGACTTATCCCTTCCCCTAAATTGCTAGGCTTATGCCAAAATTTGAAAACAGTATTACGAGAAAGTAATAGAAATGACGACAGAAGCAAACAAAGAATAAGAATTTTTGTGTATTTCAAGTTATTTGATAAAATTTATTGCAATAACTTTTATTATGTACGGATTAAGCATTTCAATAAATGATGAGCACACATCGAAGATTTTGTTTTAAAAAGTAAGGAAGCATTATGCCTATACTTAATCAACACATAACTACAACGCGACAAAATTTCAAGAAGCGCTACAACCAAAAACGAACACACACACACACACACACACACACACACACACACACACACACACACACACACACACACACACACACACACACACACACACATATAAAACGGTGAGTATTACCATTGGGCAAAGAAACATCTGAGGTGAATTAAAAATTACTTGTAATTTTAGATAGTTTTTTTTCCCAAGAAACACAAATATAACTCATTTATCATTTACTTAGACATACCGTCTTCAGCAGACACCAACGGCTTTAAAAGATTAAATTCAATAACATAGATGAAATGAATCGAAAAAGAGTTGAAATGAAAATTAATAGACTTTCGGTTGAAAATTCGTTTAACTTATATATAATTTTACTGCCATTACACTATTCATTTAATAAAAAAAAAAAGAGAGAAAAAAGCACTACATAAACAAACAAACATAGCCACACCTATCATAACTATAGATTTAATCAGTTTTCATAATGGGAATATCCTCTTATACTAAATGTAAAAACACAAACGTAATGATAATGACGACTTTCCAGAATCGTTTCAGTCTCTAATCCATTAGAAAACTCGAATTTCACAATCCCATGCTATTCCTTTCTCATATTCTATGAAAATTATTTCTTCTTGATATATTTTTCTCTTACTGCTATCACTGAAGATTAAAATATTTCAGAATCAAACTCATGGATGGTACTTGCATAACACTTTGTCCCGTCCGGTTTTTCAGTTTCTGTGATACATAAAAATTCCATATATATCACTGTATAAATAACGTATTGTTACTTAGTAAGTACTCACCCACATTCTTGTTCATTGTCACCATCGTCATGAGCATCATCGTCAAGATTATTTGTGATTTCGTTAATGGAATACTTTTGAAAAAATACCGGAAAAGAAATTAAAATTAGTGTCATTTCGCTAGGAATATCTCAAGAAGCTGCGGGGATTCAGATTTTATTTCTTTCTTTTGCGGTCATGTATATATACACACGCAAAAATACATACATGCACGCACACACACACACACATACACACACACACAAAACAGAAGAAAAAAAGAAAAGAAAAGAAAAAAAAGCAATATTTTAAACATAAATTTCTTGTTCACTGACCAACAGATAATGTGGAAGAATACAGACGCCCCGATGTAAAAAGTTAAAGCTTATTTTTAGTTCTTAAAGACAATGTGTAGACAATGTATAGATGTAGGAGTGGCTGTGTAGTAAGTAGCTTGCTTACGAACTACATGGTTCCGGGTTCAGTCCCACTGCGTGGCACCTTGGGCAAGTGTCTTCTACTATAGCCTCGGGCCGACCAAAGCCTTGTGAGTGGATTTGGTAGACAGAAACTGAAAGACGCCCGTCGTATATATGTATATATATATATATATATACACACACATATATATATATATATATATGTGTATGTGTGTGTATGTGTTTGTGTGTCTGTGTTTGTCCCCCCAACATCGCTTGACAACTGATGCTGGTCTGTTTACGTCCCTGTAACTTAGCGGTTCGGCAAAAGAGACCGATAGAATAAGTACTAGGCTTACAAAGAATAAGTCCTGGGGTCGATTTGCTCGACCAAAGGCGGTGCTCTCTCCAAAAAGAGAAAATCTTAATTTTAAATGAATATAATGAATTATACTTTTCCCACTTAACCACATCATTTGTAGTCTTCTGAGTCTCTGAAGAATTAATGTCAACCATTTGACTTTGATCAGTTGTTTCTTGTAATTTTCGATGGATCTTTTTCTTTTCTTTTTCTTTTCCCTTTTAATTTTTAAACACAAGTATTTTCTGTTCTGATATATAATACATGCGGGCTGTTGTTTAGTTTAGAGACATCAAACATTGCAAACTTTTGTGAACTTTTCTCTTACTTCGTTTACTTCTTAATAAGCATTCAATTGCCATTTTATTTATTTGCTGTTTCCACTCCACTTTCAGCCCAGCAGTAACAAAACGATGACTCGATGTGCACTGCACTTCCACAGAAATCTTATTGGGCGAAAATCTTTCATCAAAACTCCGGTTTCATTTACAACGTCGTTGTTATGTAAATATAAATTTCACATCATACAAACATACGATCATAATCGCTTTAAGGTTCCACTAACACCTGTGTTTTTTTAAATGATATATTAAAGGTTGTCACTTATGCTTAAAAAAGCTCCTCTTCTGGTAAGCTACATCTCACCCGCCTTACGCTCGCATTATTACTCAATCTTGTTGCGCGTAGCAGTCATTGCTTTCATTAAAACACCATCTCTAGACAAATTGTCGACACAAGCTTACTAACGGACTAAATTTAGCTAATGCAGGTCCTGTAATACTTGTTCCATCTTTTACTGGTTAAATGAACTGCCGATGTTTGCCTGGCAAACGCATTATTATTTACAAGCATTTGTAGATTTTATTTGAAATGGGGGGATTAGTTCTCTTGAGTTAATCAACACACTTCGACTGATTCAGTTTCTAGTCTCGCAGTTTATCAAAAGAAAAAACGGAAACGATTTTCACCTCCTTACAAAGCAAGTTAGCAGCAGTTTTCCATTTAGTTACCGATAACTCGACCATAATTCAGGTACTTATTTGAATGGTTCCTGGCAGCTTCTCATGATTCTGATTTATCTAAGGTCTGCATTTTTTTATACTTAACCTCTCACATCCTTCACTGCTTTCTCTCACCGCTAAGTGCACTTTCTCACTGACAGAGAAAGTGCACTTAGCAGTGAACCTTGTCAGTAATAATGGGCTCATGTTTCCTTAAGCAATTTGTCCCAGATTAAATTATGGATCCTTCTTCGAGATAATTTAGAACATGTTGAGTTACGAGTAAAGAGTAAGAGGAGAGAAAGAAGTTTGAAAATTGCAAAGGTGTAGATTATGAAGATCGGCCATAACTGCGTTAGTCGGTAGGTACGTGAAAGACATAGCAAAGAGAGAGAGAAAGAGAGAGAGAGAGAGAGAGAGAGAGAGAAAGAGAGAGAGAGAGAGAGAGAGAGAGAATGAAAGAGAGAGAGTGCGTGTGTATGTGGGCATGCGTGTGTGTGTGCGCGCGCGCGTGTAAAAAAAAAGAGATATTTGGACAGAAAGATAGGTAATTCGTTAGAACTTTTAGAATATTTCGGAGTAACTATGCTACAAAAATGAAGTCCGATGAAAAGATCGGAATGTTTATTTTCATCCAACTTCATTTTACAATACAACACCATGAGTATATGCTTTTTAAAGCTTAGTCCGACTACGAAAGGTAACGCTTGTGAGTGCATTCGAGGCAACAATGACTTGCTGGGACGCGATGCTCTTAGAAATATGACCCAAACCGAATGCATTTAACAATCTGGTCTCCGCTGAAGGTACTCATTTGCTTCAGATTAAATCTACTTCTCTCGGTATCTATAAAATAATTATTACTCAATCGATTGATTGAACCAGCTATATATGTCCTACCCATTGTTATTAGCGTAGATGAATACACTGAAATCATTCTTTGATCCAAAACTGCAGTTTGTTAAAGAGGATTTCAGAGGATTGAATCGATTCTAGTACATAATCTGATGAAATAAAGAAGTTGTATCACACGGGAATAAAACACGGAACAGAAAATATGAATAGCATCCAATAGTATAAATTATAACACGTTTTGTCTGCTCATTTACCGTATCCCCGCTCCTCACACACCTGAAAATAAAGTCATCAATATAGTTGTTTCTAATATTGTTCAAAGTCACACATTTTGGGCATAGAGAAGTCGGTTGCCCCGATTCGACTAACGGTAAGGTGAAAGACAAAGCCCACCACGATGGGACTTGATTCCACTATGTAAAGGTTCCCATCTAAATAGACCACCGCATTCCGTTCGACGCACTACAAAATCTGCTGACTCACCTCAATAGAAGTCAATAGATTAATCTACAAAAATAAAAAGAGTTTTATCCTAAGCACAAAAAAAAACCCAACCTGAATTTTATAAAATTTTTCTTCAAACCTCTGGTCTTCTGTCAATAGAATAAATCAATAATTCTAGTTTTTAACTAACTTAGTTCTTTTTGCTTATTACTTCAAAAACCTATTGCAGTGTTTCTTCAAAAATATATCGCAGAACAGATTTTAAACATAAACATGGCTTATCTAGATAAAATAAAATCGTACTATAACTCATGTTAATGTAAATAATAAATACATAAATATTTCACAAAGTCTATTATAGAACTAATTTCAAGTGAACTCCAAGAAAAAGTAAAAATGCTTAACATATTAAAATCTTTACGTAGTTAAACCTTAACATAACTGCAACCCATTTATCTTTTCTCTGCATATATTTTCTCTTTATTTTATATTCATATAATTTAAGTGTCTTCCTTATCCCTCAGTTTTAATTTCTCGCGTTTTAGACATACATACGTGCATATGTATTTATATGTATGTGTGTGTGTGTGTTTATATATATAAATCCTTCCTATGTGTATATATATATCTATATATATATGCATATGCATAGGAAGAATTCACAAGAAAACAAAAGACGAAGACAGGTGGTGTAGACAACAAACAGATGTATTAGTTTAACGCTCGCGAAGTGAAAAAGTCTTTAACGTTTCGAGTATGCGCATTGTTTGTTTATGATTACTACAAACTATAGTAGACTCGGTTGGACACTCTGTGAGAAAAAGAGTAACATGTCGCAATTCGCTCTGCCAGAAATTTGGAAACAACATGTTGTACTGCTTCGCATTCAAGACAGAAGCTCCAATACAAACATTTCAGACTGTTTGGGTATCAATCTAAGGACAGTGCAATCTGAGGACATGTACCGAGAGTGATAAAAATCAAACAACCATTCAACATCATGGAGTTTGGAGTAATCACTAGTGATGGCGACGTTATGCCTCTATTCATATTCTCACATAGCCTCAGACTCACCTCGGAGGCCTACATCAAGTGCCTGAAGGAGGTAGTGCTGCCATGGGTCAAGAAGGTGGCTGCCGGAAGACTCTATATTGGGCAACGGGACTCTGCACCATGCCACACAAGCAAGAGAACCCAGTCATGGCTGTCAGATAATTCCTGCGACCACATCACCCCTAACATCTGGCCATCTAACTCCCTAGACTACAACTCTTTTCATTATTATATGTGGGGTGTAGTTGAGCGATAGACCAGCATAACTCCTTATAACTATAGTAGACGATATTTGCCCAAGATGATATGTAGGACTGAACCTGGAACCATATGGTAGGAAAACAAGCTTCTTAAGCATACAGTTGCGCTTACATCTGTGAACCATGCCTACGTCTATAGCTATGCCTGTGACTTAAGAACAGAATACTGAAATAGTGTCTGAATATAGTGGTATCTACTCCATTCAAACCCCTTATGCTTTACAGGAAGTAATTAAAGAAATTGTAGTCCTTTGAACGCAAGAAATTACACTGTAATTGCTTCCTTGGTCTCAATCTCAAGCTGATTGCATTGCTGAAATAATCGAAGGAAATTTTTTGTTAGGGTGTTCAATTCAGGAAGCCCCGCTCACCGGAACTTGCCCATGACCGAATTGTAGTATCTATCTTTAACTCGTGATAGAGAGGAGAAAATCCTGACTCCTCAATTTGAAAAATAGATACACATGAATATTTTGATTCCGATGAATATTTCAATATCAGTCCTTCCATAACCTTTGATATTTTTGATCAATATTCATTCCATCTTCGCTCTACAGAGAAATATTTTAAGTTCTGTAAATTCTATGTAAAGCTTAGCTGGCTATAGAGTTATGATTTACGTACACATCTTACGCGAGTTTTATACTCATCGGCGACCATGAGGAGCTTGTTATACATACATTGAAGACAATCTTAAAGCTTCTGCAGTAAAGCTTAAATTTCGACTTCATAAAGAAAATTCTACAAATGCCGTCAAGACTGGTTGATTTTGAAATACATGTTTGCAGATAGTTTGAAGTCAAACACATATACTCCTATCTCATGTCTTACTTGTCGTGAAAGGGTTTGTTACTTCCAGTAAAATAGGATCGTAAGTCCTCGTAGTAGCTGACTTCCTTAAGTTGTGAGTAAATAAGATGAAAGCTTTCATACGTATACATCGTCATGTCCTGAAACTTACTCGCATTTGGAGACTGATTTTGACTCTGTATTCTCAAGTCTTGTGCATCAACAATTAATGAGCAGTTACGGTAAGATCTTCCACGTTGTCAAGACGAGAGAATTAAAGTATTTGCTGCCGTTTTCGCCGTTTTTAGTTGATGGTGTGGCTTTGCTGATCACTACTATCATACAGGGCAACAAGCCTCATGATTTGATGTATTTTGAAAGCTTCTAACATTGATATTAACACATGTACATTGAATGACCTTAAGGGCCTACCAAACCTAATGGTGGTAGGGCACGCATTTAAGTAAAGGTTTAGCACTGAAACACAAATATAATATATCTTATTCGATTAACAGCTGATGAGGGAATTCCTGGAGAATTGTTACTTTGTTAAATGTTTTTTTCGTTTTCTCGCTAATGGCTCTACCCATGAGCAGAATCTCATGTATTATATACAAATATGTATGTATATATGTATGTATATATGTAGGCATGCATTATGTATGTATGTCTGTATGTATGTATGTATGTATGCATGTATACATGTATGCATGTATACATGTATGTATGTATACATGTATGTATGTATTAATATATATGTATGTGTGTGTATGTGTGTATCTATCTTCTATCTATCTATACACACACATACACACGCAATACACACATATATATATTCGTATGTTTGTGTGCATATATGTATGCATGCATATATATGTGTGTGTGTATGTGTGTGTGTGTTTGTGCGCGCGCGCGTGTGTATGAGTATGTATGTACATACGTATGTATGTATTTTAGTATGCACCAATGAATGTATCTATGTATATATTCGAAAACATATCTACAGAAGATCTCAAAAGAAGTATTCAGCCACATTAAGAACTAATGTTTGATAGTTACACCACGATACTGTTTAAAAGATCTAAGGATAAGAGGTTACTTGTATGTTTTGGTAACAGTCTTGCGATTTCAAATACTACATGATTTCAGTGGCCAACTTTAAGATATTTTCAAGATTTATTTTCACGGGGCAGTATTTTTGTTTCACCACATGCGTTTAGGCTAATTATCGTCAGAGATTGAACGTTGTAAGACTACATAATAAATGGACGCGTATGTGTTCCACTCTGCAGGAAAGTACATTTAGTTAAAGGTAGCAGTGGGTAAGGTATTACTCTAGAGATAAATGGGAGTTATAGCCATATAAAAAAGAACATATTTGATATGATGCTGTTTAGCAAAAAGCTTCTTTGGAACTGACCTTCGAGGTAGATTTGAATCCTAGATAGGTATTTCCTATTTAAGCCACAAATTGATTGTTCGTTAAAGATATTGGTGCAGATGATATAAAACTTTTGGTATAAAACATCTCGTACGCTTTGATCCGAAATCTGTACATCGTAATGATAATCCGATATTTAGTTGGGTCTCAGATGTTTCCAAACTAAGATATTTCTTTTTATACTTTGATATTCACCAAACATTTCCAATCAATAACACGACGATGTCAGCATATCAGGCAAGATATTAAACATTAGCTGCTGTACATGGCTTTAGATGTTACTGAATTGCAGTTGATACATATAAAAGAATTTGAATTAGAAACAAGAAAACTGGAAATAAACGATGGCATGCTTAATAATTTCGGGGAAAATGATGGAATCGGTTATTTTAAAAAGCAATAATTTAGGAACCGGAAGTCAAAGATTTCTATCATCAAAGACTTCCATCGCATCACACGTATGGAGCAAGGAATGTAATTTAACGCTTGTATATATAATTTAGAGTTCAACCTTTCAATACATATGTATAATATATAAATTATTAAATTTATGGCATAACTTTTTTAATATTTTTAATCTTGTAAAAGTAACTCACGGAAATTATTACAAAAGCAGAGGTCATATAATTTTACAATGCTACATCACAATATATTATTCATAATGTAAAGTAACGTTGCCTCTACAAAGATATATACACAGGCATATACACAATCTCCCTCTCTCTCTCATACACACATACACACACACATGATGTGTGTGTGTGTCTATGCGTGTGTGTGTGTTTGTTGTATAGGTGGGTGTATGCGTACATCTGTATATTTATGTGTGCGTATAGAGAGAGATACAGAGTTCGAAAATTTTATTCTCCAAATAAACTACCGCATGAGAGAAAACAAATAAACTTTTGGTCATATCGTGACGAACAATGAAATATCATGAGCATTAGCAAAATCATTTCCTTTTAGTTAAACATTAATTTAATGACGGAGCAATTTCTGATATATACCTCAAGATAATGTGAAAATTTAAGAGTTCATATGCACTGGAGCTTGCGAGATTTGAAAAGTAGTTTCGATAAGTACATGTAACTTGACTACAGCACAGAAACTCTTTCACAAAATATAGGCAGTTTTGCAATGTTAAGTAAAACAATACCTTTCAAAATAGTCACAAGTGGATGCCGGATCTTAACTCCTGATAATATGATAATAACCAAACGCTCTTAGAAAATCTTAGTCATTGTTATAAATAAATTCCATGCATTTCTTGAAAGGAAATGGATGGTCTTAGTGAATGCAAATTACATAATTATTTCTGTCTGAACATGAAATATATATATTTCGGTATTCAATAGTTGAAATTGTACTGCTGAATATATTCTGTTCTTCATCATTTCTTTTAATATTGAAGACTTGGTTTCAATATGTTCGTTTTCGGTAATTCATCACGTTTTATCATTCGGTACTTTCCTCATGCCTAAATCGAAATGGCTTCGTTTATCGACATCTCTATATACTTAAACAAATTTCATTGCTCTTCATTAAATTTCCGATTCTTTATGGATTCTTCATGGAATATAAATTCGTGCTTCTTCATGAGACTACCTTAACTTTCTTCTAGATTATTATGGAGATACGTGTGAAGATTTAAACCTTCCTTTCATACATTCCAATTTCATTTGCATTTAATTATTTCAACAAAACGAACAGCACTAGAAAGAAAAGTTACTGATATGTTTTATTCACAGTTAAGGCTATTTCTTTAGTGAGTGGTATGGACGTCACACCTTCTAATTTCAAATCTAATAAATTCTAAACCTAAGGTTATAATGAAAGTGTTGGTCAGTACTTTGCATGGACACTCGAGCACAATAAGATTGTTATTCGCACAAGGAAGCCCCAGTGGGTCCGTGTCTGTATGGGTACATATATTCTATTTGTTATAAATTGTAGTTTATTAGCCTTGCTGCGGCTCTGAAAAGCAGCCATTACATAGTGATAGGTTATTGCTGAGATTTCCTCTCATAATTTTGATGACCAGTTAAAACTGATTTCTTAAATTCTAGAATGTTCTTAATAAATGCATGACTGTTACAATATCTCACGTCTCATAAATACGATAACATAAGTGAATGAAAGAAACATATATTATGAAAACATAATGAAGATATACAGCAATCATCTGCAACACAACAACCTAATCAAAATGGCTATAATATGTTCCAACTGGCAAGCAAACTATAAGGAAAACTAATAAAATGTTGCCATTATATATTCAATTTGACAATGAAACTAAGACACACTTACAATTACCCTCGAACCAATGCTATTCTCATATGTTCAAATAATTTGCGAAACTACTTCAGTTTTACAGCTATTATATAAACAATAGCTACAATGTCTATCAGGAAATGTGGTATTAAGATAGAATTCACTGGGGAACAAATATGTATTGAGAAAGAATCCATTAAGACTAAATTTCATTGAGACAGGATGGGATTAATGTTTCCGTCAGGCATCTATGATTAGAATGGCGATATTGACTACGACCAAGTTGATGAGTATGACAGCAACAATAACAATGACAAAGATAATAAAGATAAACCTGAAATAATTCGCAAGCCACTTTCTGTCATTTCCTCTATGTTTATCGTCATCATCGAAATGCAATGACATCATGACACTGAACGAAGAGAAAATAAAACATAACGCCGAACGAACTAGCTCTACATGCATATATTAACACATACACGCATATATATATATATATATATATATATATATATATATACATATACATACATACACACACATATATATATATACATATACATACACACACACACACATATATATATATATATATAAATACAAACATATATGTATACACACACATATATATATATATATACATACGTACATGCATACATATGTATATACGTACATATATATACATACACATATATATACATACACATACATACATACATACATACATACATACATACATACATACATACATACATACATACATAGATACATACATGCGTATGTGTGTATGTGTATGCCTACGAATGTATCTTTGTAAAGAAAGCTTTATATGTAAGTATTTCTACAGATACAACTCACATGAATAAAAACTGTGTCTCGTCAATTTTATCAGACGTCGAATTGTGAATGAATATAAGCTTCATTTTGTCAGTGATTAACTTTGTGTATGTATACTCACTCTCATGGAAATACAGATTGATGCATGCACAAATTCAGATATACAGGCATACACAAGCGTGCACACAAACCTACTTTATATTCCTATACGAGGATGCATGTCTATGTTATTATGTATGATTGTATATGTTATGTTTGCGTTCATAAGCATATTCTTGTAAATTTTTTATGTATGTGAATATAATACCCACAGTTAAATGAATGAAGATTGTATACTTCCGTTATTTTAGTCTTGATGAATTTGACACAACACAGTTGTATTCATGTGACTAACATCTACATTAATTTGTAGATTATCTCGCCCTTGTCTTCAGAGATGTAGAACTTGGAGGTTCATTTTGATGTCACAACCACAATTTTCGTTTTCATAAATAACACAATTAAGACTGACGCACATCTATTACAAGTAATGCGGCACAACGTCTCCACATCATTATCGAAGAATGGGAGCTTGTTGATATTAGCTAATGTACCTATTTAAAAAACTATTGAACATCTCCTGGGTTGGGAAAATAGTTAGATTGTAGGGTAAAATGATTGCCTTCTGATACTTAAATAGTATATTCCTGGATGTGATTTTAAGCTACATCTAGGTAGTAAGGCATTAGTTTTGGAGTTTCAGGATTTTGAGGAATGTAGAATCATTTCTCAGCCACAATTGTCCCCTCAGCTAATCTGACTCAATGTGATAGTAACTGTCAACATCTCAGCTATTGAGTAATTAACATGTCACGGAATTGCCTTTGGAAGTAAGTCATTCACAGGCACATCTACGGACCCATGCCAGAGAAGACCCTTCAGCATTTTAGCTCCTCATCTAAGAAAAGATAACCAAATGCAAATCCTGCATCCTGTTAACCACTGGACTCGTGGCACTTGCTGCACCAGAGTAATACAAATCTGAAGGACGAGAGAATGGGACTGACTTTGCACAATACATACATACTATAACAATAAAACCCGGGCGTCTTTTAGGCTAATTTATTGAGCTTTAAAAAGGGATAAAAGAATAACTCTGCTCAGAAAATGTGGAGGAAGATACCCTAAGGAAGATGTGTCCGGTTATACTTAACTAAGATATAGTATTCCTCGCAGCTTTATGGCTACTGCGAACGTATTCACTTGTCTTTCCTTAGCGGCGTACTCATGAGTGGAGAAGTAGTAAGTGCACTTGGAGCTAGGCATTTGCTGCTGGAAAAAGCCCCAAAATGAAGAGGCAGTAAAGTTACTATATCTGCAATAACATCGACTAATGATGCAACGGGCTAAACAAACAATATGAGATATACCTGCTCTTCCACTGCTCCTATAGTATTTGGAATGAGAAAGTACAAGGGTCACCATCACAGACATCCGTAGAGATATCGATCCCTGGATGGTGCTAGTATTTGTGGTGCAACCACAGTAAGGTTATAGGCAGCGATGTTACTTTTGGCGATATATAGTCACGTGGGCTATAGGCATGTTTGACTTTTGCTTTGCATTTGTACAAGTTGGCTCCAAGTGTCACCCAGAGACTTCAAGATAGAAATTCGTGATGGTGTTACGCCTAGGGTGCCATGTATTTGGTTTTGTATATAATGTTGTTCTAGAGAATGTTTAAGAGATCATAAGAAAATTATGTGTTTGTTTTAGAATTTGACATTACATAGAAAGTATTTTATGTAGGATGTGGGCAGTTCTCATGAGCACTATCTTTTGAATTTCTGCCATTTTGATGTTTCCTGGTATGTGAGTTAGGAAGGAATCAGCCCCTTTTGCTATCATTCGTAGGGCCACTATGACAATAGGTATTCTTTTACTCTTCAGTTAAGACGATTTTTTGCACGATGGTAACCCTGGTAACATTTTCAAATAGGTTTCAGAACCATTTTTTAACCATTCCTAGAGATCCTAGAATCACTGGTACGGTAGTCGCCTTGAGATACCACATTTTTCAATTTCTATTAGCAAGTCTTTATATTTACTGATCTTTTCAAATTCTTTCGCCGCTATATTATGATCTCAAGGAATACTCATGTCAATTAATAAACACATCTTCTTTGTCTGATCTTTTATAATGATATCCGGTTTATTAGCTTTTATAGTTTTGTCGGTATGTACGGAGAAGTCTCAGAGAATCGATACACTTTCTCTTCAGTCACAGCTTCAGGATGGTGTTTATATATATTTGTCGGGCTATTCTATTCCTGCTATGGACTTACCTTGCCTCTCTTTAGATAAATTACTTCGCACTTCTTGAGTTCAAATTCCATTCTAATATCAATACTAAAACAGAGGACCATGTTCACCACGGAACTCACTTGTGTCTCATCTTTGCCATACAGTTTCAAATCAATGAGGTGGTTAATTGTTTGAGATTTTTGCTTTAGCTGGTACCCCAAGTTTATTTTCCTGAGTACCGAAGTCAAGGGTATCATGCAGGGAACGAAAACCAACAGAGATAGACTGTCATTTAAATAATAAAAACTTTATTCACGGAAGTGTAAGACCACTTTTGGTCTGAGGTTAATCGTATTGAAGGACGTTTGATTCGTTCTTATGCACCACCTTTTAAAATGCTGCTGTAGTCGGGTGTTTCCATTCATAAATTCGTCTATAATTCGATCCCTAGTAATGTAGTGTATAAATTCAATCAGCCATATCACCACCTCTGAAAATGTACAGCAATTTTCCATCGTAAGAATTCATTAATTTATATGAATTTCCAAGTTCATGAGATTGTATTTTATATAATTGGGAAATTTAATTTCGTTAGATATTTGCAATTACACTATATAAGATGTAGCTTTATAAGCTCTTAATATTCGTTGCCTCACATTTCTATTTGTATGTGTTTGTAGAAATATAAATGTATACAGTATGTACGTTCGTATCAATACATACATACATATATACCTATATACATAAATGTATATACATATACATACATATATTCATACATACATATACTTGCATACATATATAAATATAAAGTCAAAGCTCCCGGCCTATTGATGTTGTAATATTAATTGCTTTCTACTGAATGTATTGTAATTACAATTCTCTCGGCAGAAAATGAAAATCACAGACACTTTGTGGTGAACTGATTTCCATTCTAAGAGCTTACTATCCAGGCATTGTAACTTTAAATGTTAGTTACGGTCAACTAGACGATTTAAAATGTATTCAGTAATAAAAGATAGTCTTGACATCACCACACTTCAATGGGGAATTGCTATATATTCGTTTAATCAAGTGAGGATATTTCGTGACAATACCGACATTAATATTTATAAAGAACGCTTCATATTTAGCTGTGGTTATTTACTTACGAATTATTTTCAAGCGCACTGGTTTCTAGTAGAACTGTTCTTAAGATCTACATGAAAACTATTCAAATACGTAGTACATTTTTCTCTATCTTTTCTTTTTTTTTGTAATCATATGCAAATATGAACAACATTAAATTTAATTGAGAACAAATAATATTTTCGCTGTTGTTTAACCCCATGTCAATCTTAAGAGAACCGGCTTATATCCGAAAGTTTTCCAATCATGTCCCTACATCATTATGGCAAAAGTCTTATATCTAGAACTAGATTATCCAAGAAAATAAAGATTCATTTGACGATGTTTTGGTGTCTATTTCTATCAGTCTGAGTCATCATGTTGACTAAGTTCAAAATGGTTCTGGCTATCGTCTGCCTGTTCACTTTTAGTGTATTATGTAACTTGCATTGCGTTATTCTGTTTGTCACACTTCCTTAAAGACAACGGCTTTCGAGGAGGATTTGGTTACCATTTCTAGCAGTCACCCTCAAAGATGCTCAAGTCACTGACCTACCGACGCGTTGACTCCTCTGCCTCCCTATTACTTCTACAATAATGCCATCTTTTTCTCAGACCTCTTGGAATCATACGACGCCGATCCCTATTTCCACATAGCGGGTGTACATGTTTGGGTTTATGAGGTTCTCTGCTAATTTCTTTTCGAGTTTCCAATCCCGCCATACCATAAATAAGTTAGCCACATCGCTAGCGATAGTGACACCGATGGCTGCACCGTCCTCTTGGGCGTATATCTTGTTATCAAACTTGAGTATATGGCCCTTGAGTGTGGTCTTGGTACTCGTACCCACCGCATGTACGACAAACTTTTTAACCTGATCATTTTTTTACGGGGGTCCGTAAGCTCTGGTCCACCCGTTCCATCTTCCTATAGAGGTCGTCTTGGCCATAGAAGTCATGGTAGGAGGAGGCCAAGTTCTTCTGTGTCATCACCACGAAACTCGATATCGCAATCGCTGATCCCCTCCACACATTTCTCCACATCTATATCAACATCAATGGATGTATATATGGACACTATGTCCATACTGCGTATTATGCATTCCGTTAGGTCGTAGGCATAGTTGCACTCATTTATTCTGCTGAGGAGTTCCTCTGTGCCGTCACACACATCTGGGGACATTTTTATCAGAGGGCGTATGATCCTTGAGAGGAAATAGGAGTTCCGGTAGTTGTGGGCAACATTGGCTCCGCAGACCGATCTCGTAGGTGGTCCTGTCACTGGGTCAGTGGTCATCTTATTGTCATTGTGCAGTCCATACAGTGCCGGGATATTTTTATTAGTGGCTTGAAAGTTGTTGGCCGTGCGCGTTTTTGTCCCTAGGATGTTTGACGACATCGTCATATGAGCATTGAGGATTTTCTCTCTCTCCCCTCATACTCCCGTATCGTTGTTTCCCACATATTGGTGATGTGGGGTTGTATGGCATGGGGTTGTATGTCCTGGGGTTGTATGGCCTGGGGTTGTATGGCCTGGGGTTGTATGGCCTGGGGTTGTATGCCCTCAACTAACATGCAGAGCCAGACTAGTACAGCAGTGAATGAATTAAACCGAGTGTTATCTGCCGAAGAATTTAAATATTCAACAGGGTAAAAAATATTAAATAAATAATGTATACTTGTGATTAGCATGCGTAATAAAAGTCAGAAGCCATAAATATTTTTATAATATAATTGTGTATAAGAATTTATACCCGGAGAGGAGACTACCATGTGGACTCCTTACATGCTAGAGAGGGCTCTCGAATACCAAACCACCAAACCAGGTTGCTTACCCATGAATTTCATTATTAATGATAAAATAAATGAATTTATCCCACCTTGTAGAGTGTGAGAACGTACCACCACACACACGCACACGAACCCCCACATATGTACAACGGGCTTCATTCAGTTTCTTTCAAGCAAAGCTACACGCACAGCTTTAGGTAGCTCGTGAACATAGTAGAAGACACTTTCCCAAGGTGCCAAGCAGTGGGACTGAACCCTAAACTACTTCTTGCTGCACACTTACGTCTGAACCTGTATGTGTATGTGTTTTTATACGTATCTGTGATCTAGTGCAGTTTCTATATTGTGTCTTAAGACAATATATAACTGCATCAGATTTGAGATACATACAGATGATATATTTGTAACTGACAAATGTTTTCTTTTCTTTCTATTCTTATCATTTAGTGAGCCCCAGTGCATATATCTAACAAAACTTTTTACGCGATTCTAAAGAGTATTAAATCCCATAACGATCTGCACATATATTTTAACATTTATATTTGCTGCGTGTACATTGTATGTAATTTGCATTTGCTTAGAAATTCTCACTTTTGAAAGGTTATTTAACTGTTCATAAGTGTAGATATATAGAATGAAATATGTTTCAAGAATTCTGGTAGAAGCATTAGATTTTCTGTATCAGTGTTGCATAAATTTCACATCTGTTTCGTAAATTTTGTAATTTCAATTCTTCTCTTATATAATTTATAAATATATGCATTCATCAAACCTTGGGAATAAAATCTTGATATTTGAATTCTACTTGAGTGCATGTTTTATTTATATTTTCCTGATTAGCATCTATAATCATCTATAATGCATTGCGAGTCTTTCAAAGTGGAAATAACAAAGGAATATCGATTTATAACTTTGGTAAAATGTTAACAATTTCTAGGAAGGAAAAGTCGATTGAATCAGGCACCATATTTGGCTGGTATTTATTTTATCGTTAGCAGATGAATGAACGGCAAAGTCTCTGAAGGATATTTCGCGTGCTTAAAAGTAATTTGCTTTCTAATATAGGAATAAATGTTCATATCTTCTAGAGCGAGATATTGGCGATTTGATCCACTACTGCATTTGGATAGAAGGAGTAAAAGTAAAAGACGCTTGTGGTGGTATTTGATTAGACAACATACAAGCACCAAGTGAAACCTCTTCTATCGTGATCTAGTAATGTTTTCTTCAAAAGACACAACGGAAATACTAAGAAAACGCCTAAAGATAGCTTGAAATCTTCTTGGATGGTTTTATGCGTATATCACTATCTTTCTCTTCGCACGAGTTCGCAGATTCTTCGCTCAAACCTGCTCCATTTCTGTGAAGAAAGAAATAGAGTGAGTGTCCTTCTCCATGTTTTTCAGAGCTAAGCATAGCAGCTTCTCCAAGAGAAATTCAGACATACCAGTGAACTAAAGTAGTGAATAACTGACACCGTAGTACATCTCCAGCGTTAGAAGCTGTGCAAAGGCAATAATAATAATAATAATAATAATAATAAATACATAACAAAAACACCAGGACTTACAAATATATATAACATACAGAAAATTGCACTACTGGGTACTGCACACATTCTACGCAAAACACTTTCAATACAGTAAACATAAGAGCACCACAGCAAACCACAGCACATACCCAAGGCGCACAGAGCTGCGCTCGGTAGTGAAGTGAAAGCACGTTATAAAAGTAAAACTACTGAATAATAATAATAATAATAAAGCAACTAATAAGCAAATCTGTGGTATTGATCATTATTATTCGTTTATTCTTTTATTCTTTTATTTGTTTCAGTCATTTGACTGCGGCCATGCTGGAGCACCACCTTTCGTCGAACAAATCTACCCCGGAACTTATTCTTCGTAAGCCTACCTAGTTATTCTATCGATGTCTTTTGCCGAACCACTAATTTACGGGGACGTAAACACATCAGCATCGGTTGTCAAGCGATGGTGGGGAATCGAACACAAACATACACACACACACACACACACACATATATATATATATATATATATATATATATATATATATGTGTGTGTGTATACGACAGGCTTCTTTCAGTTTCCGTCTATCAAATCCACTCACAACGCTTTGGTCGGCCCCGAGGCTATAGGAGAAGACACTTAACCAAGGTGCTACGCAGTGGGACTGATACCGGAACCATGTGTCTGGTAAGCAAGCTACTTACCACACAACCACTCTTGCGCCTAAACAATATGATATGCATCATGACTCTCCGTGTCATCCTCATGCAAGGATCATGCTAATCTTCTCAAAATAAACAGCGCATGAACTTGCAGGTGGGGCTCAGTTAAAATTTCTTCAAGTCGAGTGGCCCATCCTGGCTATATGTTTGTCTTTTGCTTTATATTTGTACAAGTTGACTTCAAGTCTCATCCAGAGATTTCAAGTGACAACAAGTTACAAGATCAAGTTGGTGTTATGACTAGGATACTAGGTGGTGAGATGTCAGAATCGTTAGTACACCGGGCAAAATGCTTAACGCTATTTCGTTCGTTTTATGATTAGAGGTCAAATTCTCCCGAGGTCTACTTTGCCTTTCATCGTTTCGGGGTCGATAAAATAAGTACCCCTTACGCACTGGGATCGATATAATCGACTAGCCCCTTCCCCAAAATTTCAGGCCTCATGCCTGTAGTTATTATTATCATTAATCTGATCGGTAGATTCCTGCAAGTTCCTACTACACCTGTCTATTCCTGAGATGGATGTGAATGTAGATATGTGTTCTTATATTTCTTGGCACACTACATTAATGCGTTCTGTTGTGGGTTTTCTTTATCGTGTTTCTTGTCATCATAGTGTTCGTTCTGTTCTGCATGGAGCAAGTAATGCAGGTTATTTTATTATTTTCATTCATTGTTATTATTATTCTTGTTATTATTGTTGTCGTCGTCGTTGTCGTCATCATCATCATCATCATCATTATCATCATCATCATCATCATCATCATCATCATCATCATCATCATCGTCGTCGTCGTCGTGTTTTGTCGTGCACAGAAATCTCTTGTGCTGGTCTCGAAGAAATTGGATTATTACCAACTTTTTTCTGGATGAAATTTTTTCTCCTTTTGGATTATTTTTCCAACAGAAGTCTTTGGAACATTTCGATGTACAATCTGTTTACCCTGGAAAGAAAATATTGTTTGTCCTTAGACATTTTCAGATCATATTTCGTAAACAAGTTTCTAAGAATTCGGAGAAAAACGTTGAAAATTATGATAAAAAATGTTTTTAAAAAAGTCAAACAAATAAGAATGACGATGACAATTGTATAAACAGACGTAGCTACAAGCACAAATATTAAGACTTTGATAAATGCACAGAAAAATGAGAATTCTTCCAGCGAATGTATTTGTAAACATTGACTTTCAGACTAAAACATGCACAAGTATTGCTAACGATAAATGTAACACAGAGACAATGCACAATGTCATTTCTGCTGGTGTGACGAGCGAGATACTAATATTAGTCATGAATCAACTCAATCCCAAAATGGAGGCCGTGAGATAGTTAACCTAAAGTTCTGTTTTCTTACTTTATGATTTCGTCGAAGTCAATGAGGAAAGAAATATAACTGTGTCTGTAGGGAAATAGTCGTGTCCAATATATGCTCAAAATAGGAAGTAAAAGAAGCTGTGGTCGGCAATATGGTGTACATATTTTATCGAAGCAAGACAACAGACTGGCAATAAGTTGGTGCCGTAATTCATGGAACGACGTTAGAGAATAATTGTACCATAAGATATTGCTAATGATGTCGACACTTAGATTATCGTATCCGTTGCCGCTCAATGGGACTCATTGATCAGCCCCGAAGTAATCTAGAATGAAACTTGTTCGTGTGAACTTTTCATGGAGACAGGGATCCTGAAGATCACCGAGATATCCCAGAGCTGTGTATTCTCCTGATTGTGGAAATGAAAGCATTGAGTTTAGTGATACAGGTAAGAAAATCCAGCAGATATTATACATTTGAGTGGTATAACTGTTTAAGATATTTCTAAGAGAAATAGAAATGCTTAGAAAGAAAGTAACCATCAACAGAGGCAAATATAAAAAGAAATGCGGTAACAAAAATTGTTGCCTCCTGAATACTACCAGTTCGATCATTATTAGAGTTTTGATGATGTTCAAAGGAATCGTTTCGTTCACAATGTCAGAAAATGGTGACGAGGATCTTCCTCCTCCATAGCAGTTGGAATCACTCCATTTTCTTGCAACAATGGGAAGCAGATAAAGGAAGGACAGGAGTGATAAGCAATCAGGAACAATGGGGAAGACAAAAAATAAAAATGCTCTCACTCACGCAAATTGTGAAATCATGTAAAAAATGAGCGATGTATTTCATGAAGAGCCCCTATCTGCGAGGAAGTCTACGCAGGGAACGAACCAGATATGAGTTGAGGATTCATTCACTAGAACAAAGTTCGAGAAGAGGTTTGAGAGAGAGAGAGAGAGAGAGAGAGAGAGAGAGAGAGAGAGAGAGAGAGAGAGAGAGAGAATATGAGTGAAAGGGAAGGTGATTTCTACTTACAATAGATTAGAGAAATATTCAACAGAGTAAACTTTTGCTGTACTTGACGCCAACAGCAGTATTCGAAGGAGTAATAATAACAGCAGCGGTAATAGAGATGATGGTGGTTATATAAGTAGTAGTTGTAGTATTAGTTGTATTATTAGTAGTAGTAAAAGGAGGAGGAGAGACTGGATGTGGATACTACACGTACCACGGTAATGAGTACTGTAATGTACAAAGAAATCTCCTTAGGAATGAGACATTCAAAATAATATATCAATTCAGAAGTTGTAAATTGCGTTGAATGTCTGTCTGTCCCTGTGTACACACACCCAAACACACACACAGACACACACACAGACACACGCACAGACACACACACACACACACACACACAC
>NC_068986.1:24449764-24450316 GCF_001194135.2 Octopus bimaculoides | reverse complement strand
CACACACACACACACACACACACACACACACACACATATAGACAGAGAGACATACAGACAGATAGATAGATAAATAGATAGATAGATACAACGCATACTTGTGGGCGTACAAAGCAATCAGACAAATATAAAGACACGCTTATATATGTATGCGTGTATGTACAGCTAGGAATAAAACGTGAGTTACGAACTTTTCTCTGTTTTTAGGCAAGTTTAGCTAAGATCTGTAAATTACAAAAGTGTTAGATATTAGTGGACCCTTGTAAAATGCTTCGGGAAACAACAACGAAATCTACGTACACTACATTAGATACTTCAAGTGATTTTATAAATGAAGTAAATACCATCAAAGCCACTTGATGATAACCTGATCTCTACGTAGTTGTCTCGAGTTGTACAGCGATATAATGTAATTTAAAATTATGCAAGTACTTGCGGCGCGACGTTATCACTTGCAAATTGAATTCGTAATGATAACCATGTGTATGTCAATAGTTATGTAAATTCACTTATGAGAGTGCGTGTGTTTTCAGTTACAATTTATATATATAT
>NC_068986.1:24447491-24449270 GCF_001194135.2 Octopus bimaculoides | reverse complement strand
GAGAGAGAGAGAGAGAGAGAGAGAGAGAGAGAGAGAGAGAGCGAAATGAGAGTGAGATACACACATAAATATATATGCGTCTATGTGAAAATATCTATAACGCTTATATGTTAGTTACGCGCTTCTCAATGTGCTTCTGTACGCATAATTCCTTGTCTTTGATGATGGATAAGGTTTCTTTGTAGTGTTCAAATAAATCTAATTATAGACGTCATACATATGATTATAATTTAGCATTTGCCCTGATCTTACAATTTCAATCAAGTGACAAAGTCTTTGTGCTAACAACCTAAATTTATTTAGTACTATGTAATAATCCAAAATATACCAATATTAGTCTGTTGCTTGTGTTTCGTTGCTTTCTGTATTAACAAGTAATCTGTTTCAATCCTACCAAAACAATACTACCAATAAATCGTTACAGATTAGAATAGACGCTGTCATAATGACATAGATAAATTTACGAAATTATAACATTTGTTTTTGCCGATTTTATTTGGTAATTTTAGAAGGCTTACATTCGTATGCTATATCTCGTGGCCATTTAAAAAATTGTTCTATACGTTAAATGTATTTATTACTGGTATCATTTTTTGTCAACGCAGGAACGAGAATATCACGGCCATTATGAAAATATCGCGCTATCGCTGATATTTCTCAGTGAATCAGGAATGACAGTACCTGAGAAATCTCTGACTATTCTGTGGACCAATTGTTGTTGTTGGCACTCCGTCGCTTACGACGACGAGGGTTCCAGTTGATCCGATCAACGGAACAGCCCGCTCGTGAAATTAACGTGTAAGTGGCTGAGCACTCCACAGACACGTGTACCCTTAACGTAGTTCTCGGGGATATTCAGCGTGACACAGTGTGACAAGGCTGACCCATTGAATTACAGGCACAACAGAAACAGGAAGTAAGAGTGAGAGAAAGTTGTGGAGAAAGAGTACAGCAGGGTTCACCACCATCCCCTGCCGGAGCCTCGTGGAGCTTTAGGTGTCTTCGCTCAATAAACACTCACAACGCCCTGTCTGGGAATCGAAACCGCGATTCTATGACCGTGAGTCCGCTGCCCTAACCACTGGGCCATTGCGCCTCCTTCTGTGGACCAATGAGAAGATCATTAATAGAATTTCTGAAAGACTCTCAAGATGCGTACACGCATATAACTGTACTTTCTCACAACGCAGTGAGAATGAATTTGAGTAAATGTTATCATAATTTATTTTAAGGGATAGATGAATTAAGTTTCGCTTTAACCTCCTCATTCTTATAAACACCAAATAGCTATTTAGCTCGCTTTGTGATTGTGAGTGCACCAAGCCACACGTGTGCGCATGCTTATATTTTCGCGGATACATGTATCAGCGAGTGTGCACGAGCAAAACATCTTGCGCGAGGGCGTTTATATATCCATATCTGTTAGCGATAATTTTTAATACTTTTCTCGCTGTATTGCGTGTTCGTTTCTTTTTTGCATCTGTGATTTTATTTTTGATATTCTCTATAAATGAAAATATCTCTTTCGTTTTGCTGCTTTTCTTTGTTCGAAATGAGAAGACACTTTGTGGAACTGTAATTTTAACAAGTTGTATCAATTTAGCATCCGATGTGATACATCTGCACCGCCGGATGCTCCTGAACTAGTTGTGAAATGTCACACACGTGAGAGATCGATGCTTGATGTGTCGAAACAATTGTGGTGATTAATAATAAAAATTCTCGTATATTCCATCTACCGTCTTTCATTTACAATATATATATTATATATATATATAT
>NC_068986.1:24441592-24447210 GCF_001194135.2 Octopus bimaculoides | reverse complement strand
TATATATATATATATCATCGGCCATATTTCTTTTCTTAACTTGAGTTTCTTACTTTCCTTCTGATCAGCGGCAAAGGATATCGATAGAATAAGTGCTAGGCTTACAAACAGTAAGTCCTGTGGCCGATCTCTCCAATTTAAAAACCCTCTAAGGCGGTGCTCAAGCATGGCTGCAGTGTCCAAGAACATGGACACACCCGCACAGACACATTCACACACACATTCACACACACGCACTTACATATACACACACAGACCGAACATTAAAAACTATGCATTAACAAAATCGAACGTTAAAAATAATAAAAAAGCAAAACAACAAAGTCTTATATATGGAATGTATTAGCTCGACGCTCAGTAAAGATGGAAAAAAGAATGGATTTTTTACGCTTCGAGCATCGCACTTCGTCAGAAATAGGAAAAAGGAAAAGTCTAGAGAAGGAAGGAAAAAAAGTCCAGGAAAAGCACGTGTGTAGTTACATAGCTGAAATGTAAATATATCATGATCATGATCATCATCATCATCGTGTAACGCCCATCTTCCATGCATGGGCTTCTTTTCCCTTTCCATCTATCAAATCCGTTCACAAGGCTTTTGTCGGCCCGAGGCTATAGTAGTAGACAGTTGTCCAAGCTGCCATGCAGTGGAACTGAACCCGTAAGCATGTTGCCGGGAAGCTCACTTCTTACCACACAGTCACGTCTTTCGTTTATAATCTAGTTTTATTTCAATGATTTTACTAATACACTAGAGAAGTGCATGACTAACATTACGAAATCTTAATACATTTGAAGCAAAAATATAGAAGCGTAATCAGACGTTATTATAAATCTCAATGGAATGTCCCATAATACAACAGTAATGCTTTTACATTTGCTTATGAACACATCGGTATACAGTGCACGTGACCAGTTAGCATCAATTTGTGATTCCATGTTACTAGACAAAATATAGCTGGCGACCACAGGTGCCGTTATCTGATTTTGCCAATAAATCTGGTTGGTGAATAATAGAGATTGTATGAGAAATTATGACCTGTGGGAGCTAGAGACCGCAGCTTTATATAGTTAACATGACTTCAATTTTTCTTTCAAGCAGACTACATTGATGTTACATATATGTTCATGGCAGCATCTTATATATATTTTTCATAGTAGTAGTAATAGTAGCAATAGTAATAGCTGTAGTATTAATAGTATTAGCAGTAGAAGTAATAGTAGTAGTTTTAGTAGTATCAGTAATAAAACTATAATAATAATAATAATAATAATAATAATAATAATAATAATAATAATAATAACAATTTCAGCTAGTGATGTTGATATTACAGATCTCAACCAGATGTACTATGCATCAGCGAAAATCTCAACGATTCTATGTGGTGAAAAGATTAGAAAACAACATTTCCACAAAACGCCTACTGGCAAGAGCGTATTCAACACCAAGTTCAGCTACTTAGGTTTTACATAGAATGTTTAAAAAACCTTAAGTTTGAAAACACTATCAAACCAGTAAAAATCCGAAAATTAAAGAAAAAATGTAATCTGAAAATCATACTTGACATCGACGCCACTATAGAAACTATCAAGCAAAAGGTATGTGCTAAAGCTGCTTGTATTGCAAGGTATGAAAAGTGCGTTATATTCTTCAAAGAAAAGAACGTGTCCAAAAATAACCCTATAAATTCTTATAGAAAGACAAGGAAAATACCAGTTACATTAATACCAGTTAGTGCATACGGTGCAAGAACAATTTATTGTATACATTTCCTGCTTTCACCATTACGACAATCTTTAATATTTAGTCCCACTATAGCCATAGTGGCAGTACAAAATGTAAATTCAAGTTTTAGTCACACTTAAGTTGCTTTCAGTATATTTATCAATTGGGTTTTTATTTTATACAACATTAAAAACTTGAACGAACCCTGAATGCATGTCTCTGTATTTTAGACGTCTGAATTTGTAATTTATGCTTTTCATTTATATTTTTCAGTACATTACTGAGTTAATAGAATCATAATTTTTTTCCACTCATGTTCAATAAGAATTTCTGTGCAGCTATCAGAAAATGCTGGGGTTAACAGTAAGGTCCTGAAGATTTTCCTTCCAGTGCATAGCGTTTCTTGCAGATTTGTCGCCTTTGTTTTTGATTTAGTACTGACCCTGACACTAATTAAAATTTTTGATTAACGATACCAAAGAGTACCGTTTCTTTGCTGCTTCAGGCCAACATTTACTTGCAAACATTTATACCTGTAAGAACTTGGTAATTACTAGCATTATTAAATATTTCAGTATCCATGAATATGTAGAATTATTTAATCACTCACGACAGGATCGTAGCTGTGAGTGTAAATCTGTATTAACACCTTATGGAATCCGGATTTCAGTAATGTATCAACCCCTACAACAGAAAACAACCTCGCAATATTGTTATCCAAAATTTCAGATAAGAGCATAAGAATGCCTGAGCACGATAATTACCTGCAGTAGAACCATGAAATAAAAAGCCAAAACTGAATTTTTTCCGAGAAAGTTTGATAAATCTTACAAAACCAAATTATATTCAATCCACTGTGAAGCCCATACATGAGCACAGAAAATGAAAGCAACAGACCATGAAATTAATAAACCTCACTGAAAGCTTGACACGGAGAATGCGGACGGTTAATTTCAAGTAATGAAGAAACAGAAAGTACCAGTTGAAAACAAATATATAGGATGCAAAGCCAAAAAATTTGCACAATGGAATGACGTTAAAAAAATGACAAGCAATAAAGATGAACACCTTGAAATAACCAAAGGATATCAGTGGACCAACACCTAAATTATATTCCGCTCCGTATGACGTAATTGTATGCGACTACGAAATACAAACAGATGCTTAAAGAAGTACACGTGGCAGAAGTTATCCATGGAACATAAAAGAGGAATCTAATACTATCTACCATCCAATATACTGACTAAGATTTAATTCCATTAGTAATGGAGCGACAGTACATGCACTGGTCTTCTTGGGTCAACGTCTGATTGAAGTTTAATGCTTTAGAATTTCTCTTACATTACTGACGATCGCAATCAGAATACTATACAGAGGGTTTAAAATGAAATGTTTGCATAAGTGCAGAAAGTATGGCGAAAAGACGTCATCTTTTATTTTACAATACATTCTTTAGAATATTGTTATCAAACAGGTGGCTGATCAAAATAAACTTCAAAAACTTTAATAAAAAACTGACAAAAAGCAAATAGATTTATAATGATGAACTTAAAACTGAATGCGAAGATAACTTGAAATATAAATTTACGATTGAATATGAAGATAACTTGAAATATGAAAATAATTTATATTAACGGTTTGCAAAAGAAGTTATCTCTGATATATTAACGGACGACTTCTCTGCGTTTTTCAAGAAATACATTTGTTAATTCTTTAAAAAGATTAAAAATGATCATTCATTCTGTAAATAATAAATTCATGAGTGATAACAAATGCTGAAATCGGTTGATGTAAATTAAATATATTTTTCTTATTTAAATTATCTTAGTATTAATATATCTTTAATGGTATTACAATAATTTTGTCTGATAAGCTAACATTTATATTTCTCTCCTTCACTCTCGCATGTTTTCTTGCTTTCATGTTTTGCATATGCGCAATATTATGTTTAAAATCGGTTGATGTAAATTAATTATAGTTTTCCTATTTAAAATTTTATTAACATTGATATAACCTTAAATGTATTACATCGTTTTCGGTGGATATGCTTCCATTTATTTTTGTCTCTTTTTCCTCTTCCTCTTCACACACTACAGCATGTCTTCATGAGTTCGTGTTTTGCATATGCACAATAGTATATATAAGAAAAAAATATACGAACGGATATAAACAACTGCATAATGGCACAGACACACACACACACACACACACACACACACACACACACACACACACACACACGCACATATATATACTGTATACGCATTTAAAACCGAATAAAAAAATATAGCCACGAATGTCTCATACGTGATATATATAGGTTTCTCAAAGACAACATACTGCCTTAATTCTCCAATATAGATTCTTGTGGATGTGCCGTGCTTCAAAATCAATATACATTTAAGGAAAGTGAAAGATCTCAGTAACGGCTAGCGAAGACGCCAGATGCATTGCGGACAAGTTAAGGCTTGTCAGAGCGTGTACCAGCTGCTAGCCACGTGTCCAGACGAGATTTGTCGCCTCCGATATACGAAACAGTAAATAAAAAACTCTCACTGCTATTGTGAATTGCCATTTGGTTGAATAAATATCCGGTAGATAGAATTGAAACAACATTAAATGTTTTATTCAATGTTACCTATGTCGCAATGCATTTACAATATCGCTGATAAAGGCTTTCGAATCCTCTTTGAGACATTCACTTGTGCATTCCATATTCAATTCTTCACCGCAGCTTTCACCCCATATGTGTCATAATATTGTTGTACATTTTCCGATACTCAGTCTTTCACCATCTTCTGTGATGCATCGTAACTGCAATTCAAGTTGTAGGGATTACAACTTGTTTGTTGGCACGAATTTGACAATCGTCGCAGCTGGTTGTCTCCCATTGCGTGGTTTGTTTTCAATGTCAGTTTGCTCTTTAAACTTCTCTAGGCAACTGTACACATTGCACTTCTGAATGATGTCATCTCCGTAAACCCCCTGTAGCCTTCAGTGATGTCGAACTCGTAACAGCACGTTACTTCTGCTTGGAATCTATTATTTGCTGGAAAGGATAAAGAAAAGAAAGAAGAGTTACTATGGCAGATGAGTCATTTTACCAACGTTTGCAGTGTAAACGATTTATGTCAGCTAATGAAATTGTGAAAACTTCTTTTGGATACCATTCAGAACAACCCACGTTCATTGAAATACAGAATGTTTCCAGTGTTAAATGTATTCTGTCAGCATCAATGTATATTGCTCATTTCGTATGGTTAAAATATTGAAATCTCTAACTCCCAACATGCATAGAGCCGTGCTCTCATAAGATACATACGTATAACATAATTGTATGTATAATCTTCCTCTTGTATTATATGAAACCCATACGTTCTAAATATGCTATTCATTAGAACTCAGTTTTAACATACAAAATGAAGTTAAACATTAATAGCGTATGGAGTTATGATCCGTTGATAATGAACAACATATCCATCATGTGAATAAAGAGACATATACAGGAGTTTAGGCACCACCGCATGCAGTCTCTGGATAAAACTAGAGAGCCAGTGCCAGAGTGTACAGAAAGACTAGGAAGAATTTAGATGAAATCATAAATAAGGAGGGCAGTAGGACCTTCCCTAGATACCGGGGCAAAATTGGAACAAACTTGAAAGAGTTTGTGATCTAACAAGCAGAATAAACTCGTGGTACGAAACAGATGAATTTCAAGAGCTGAATTTTGTTGCGGCTGCACCGTATCAGGAAGGCTCTGAAAAACGCTAAGCTTAACATTAAAATCATGGATTAACCAGAGTCTTTCATCAGATCACAGTTACATAAGAAATACCGCTAAGCATTTTGCCCTGCGTGCTAACGATTCTGCCAGCTCGCCGCCTCTAGGCTGGGG
>NC_068986.1:24438875-24441356 GCF_001194135.2 Octopus bimaculoides | reverse complement strand
CCTCAATGACATTCATCACTACCAACGGCAATAGTAACCGAAGCAAGAAAACGTATAAGAGCGAGAATAATGACAAGAAAATCTACAACTATAAAAACAGTGCTAAAATAGCTGCAAAATTATCGTCTACCATATCCGTTTCAAATTCGGCACAAAGCCAGCAGTTTTGGGGCACGGAGTAAGTCGATTACGCAGTGCTTAAGAGGCACTTATTTTATCAACCCCGAAAGGATGAAAAGCAAAGTTGACCTTGGCGGAATTTGAACTCGGAACGTAAAGACGGACGAAGTGCCGCTAAGTATTTCGTCCGGTGCGGTAACAATTCGGCCTGCTCACCGTCTTAATAGCGTCCATCGTATTAATATTTTGTGTTAGGACTTCAATAAGAAGGCTTGATCTGCTGAAATTAATGACTAAATATAGTGGAAACATAATTTCTTAGCTTTAAATGAATCGAACAATA
The DNA here is from genome assembly GCF_001194135.2 of Octopus bimaculoides. Taxonomy (NCBI): domain Eukaryota; kingdom Metazoa; phylum Mollusca; class Cephalopoda; order Octopoda; family Octopodidae; genus Octopus; species Octopus bimaculoides. Next base: position 24,440,893 of record NC_068986.1, on the reverse strand, counting down.
CACATTTGACAATGTGCTTGTGGCTACACTACGTCTTTAAAGGAATGAGAGGACAATTCCGTGCGGAAAGGTCTTTGATCTTAGATCTGATCGATCAGTTCTCAGCAACAGCAGCACCAGCAACATTTCTCGTATTGTTGCAGCTTGCATAATATGCAGTGGAGTTATTGGTCAATTATATCGATTCGTCGTCACTTGCCTCAATAGCAGTGAACGCGACTGTCAAGGATTACAACTGCCAGTGAACTGTCAACCCAAACATATGTCGCATTTATAGACTGTAGCAATTAAAAGAAACCATAAAATAAATGTCTGTCGATATCAACAATTAGGAATCATCAGTTCAGTCAATTGAATGACCTACTCTTTAAATTAGCCCGAATGTTGCTGAATATTCCACAGACAAGTGTACCCTTTACGCAAACCTCTAGCAGAATCGGCGTCACTCAGAGGGTGAGATAAGATTAATCCTATAATCCGATAAATTACATATAAAATCCAGTCCACGGAAACTTACTCAGTTTTCGTCACTTTAGTTTCAAGCACATAACGTGCGTACTAAGTCTTTGTTTAAGACGCCATGCTGCAGAATCGAACCTGGTTACCTCAAATACATTAGCATTCAGTGGATGAATATCACCCGTCCGACAGATTTCGAAACACTTCGAGGTTCGGCAAAACAAAACGGGATAATAAGTAGCAGGCCTAAAAAAATTTAAATACTTAGGTCGATTTGTTTAACTATATCCTTTCAAAGCGATGCTCAAGAATGGTCGTAGATCAACGACTGAAATTAGTAAAAGAGAAAAGATAAAGAATACAAACGTACAATGTTACGAAATGCATACGTACAGAATATACGAAGTCCACGCGGTGGAATGTAGTAATTGTAATGCCAGTAAGATATAAATATAAGGAAGCTGAAAGACATTCCCTCGGACAGTGAAGACAGAACAAACAACGATGAGAAGGTAAGTTATCCAGCTTAAGTAAGTGTTCTGTTCTATTCAGGCTCACCGCCTGACAATCATTAACATATTATTTTCTACTCTAGGCACAAGGCCCGAAATTTTTCGGAAGGGGGCCAACTGGTACTTAATTTATTGACCTCGAAAGGATGAATGGCAAAGTCGACCTCGGCGGAATTTGAACTCATAACGTAAAGACAGACAAAATACCGCAAAGCATTTCGCCCGGCGTGCTAACGTCTCTGCCAACTCACCACCTTACAATCATAAAGATATTATCTTCTTCTCTAGGAACAAAGCCCGAAATTTTTGGGAAGTGGGGCAATTGATAAGATCTACTCTAGTACGCAACTGGTACTTACTCTGAAAGGATGAATGCTAACGTTTCTCACCGCCTTAGCTTAAGTGTATATTACTTTGGACATAAATAAAAACGAAGACGTTTATAAACAATAATCGACAACTAACGAGGAATTTAGACGTGCTAAACTGGATTATACATTTTCAAAAGCAATTTGTGGTGCACGTAGCTTCGTGATTAAAAGTCTAAAACTTCAGCTTCAAAAAAAGCCAGTTATGGAACGTATGTAATTTACACTCTTCGTATTCAGTAAATGAACGGAACTCTTCAAAACCTTCGGAAACATCCTAGAAATTCAATCGAAACAAAACACGTATACACATGTATAACACACATATGTACACATTTATACGTTCTTTATATATGAACGTTAGAACACCATTATTCAACATTTCTTAAAGTACAGCGCATGATACTATTTGTGTGTATTGTTAACGATTCTTGTTTCATGGCCGGAGACCAACTTGTGTAACGATAAAATTAGAAACAAAAAATATAAACATCATTCATTTATAAATTGTCTATTTTAGTGTATTAGCCTGTAGGCGTCTATTCATATACGATTTTACGTAAAGCTGTATGCGTATATATATATACATACTCATGCATATGTACGTATACCTATATGTATGTATTTATGTATTTATGTATGTATGTATATATGTTTGTACTTGTATGGATGATGTATA
>NC_068986.1:24435947-24438556 GCF_001194135.2 Octopus bimaculoides | reverse complement strand
ATATATATATATATATATATATATATATATATATATATATATATATATATATATACATACTCATGCATATGTACGTATACCTATATGTATGTATTTATGTATTTATGTATGTATGTATATATGTTTGTACTTGTATGGATGATGTATACATGTAACCATGTAATGTGTGCATGTATGCATGTATGTAGATGCGTAAGTGTGTATCAATCTCACTATTTGTATTTGTCTTAACATTGCATATCGATAGATAACATTAAAATAACATGCCAGTAACACTAGACTTTTGTCAATACGATGCAAAATATCAATGAAATCGAGTCTAGAAATCTGTCTGCACCAGAGTGTCTTGTTTATTGGAGCTACAATTTAGTGCATGGCTGTAATGATATCTCACTAACATGTCAGTTTGATATTAGGAATTGGAAAAGAAAAAGGATATCAGAAAAATGAACATAGAAAAAAAAATTCAACAGAATTCTTTTATTACCCGGATGTAGTAGTAATAGTAGTAGTAGTAGTAGTAGTAGTAGTAGTAGTAGTAGTAGTAGTAGTGATTGTGGTGGTAGTCGTGGTATTGGTAGAAATTGCTGTAATGGTAGTAATAATAGATGTATTAGAGGCAGTGGTACGTAGTGATAACTATAACAACAAATATTATTAATAGTAATGATTGCGTTAATGATGATGATGATGATGATGGTGATTATGCTGATGATGATGACTGTGACGATTGTGATGGTGTTAAGGATGATGATGAGGATGATGATGAGGAGGAGGAGGAGAAGGAGGAGGAAGAGGACAGTGGCGATGATCACGATGATGCTGATGATGTTAAAGTTGATGATGATGATAATGATGATGACCGTGACGATTGTGATGATGATGATGAGGAGGAGGATGGTGATGATTATCATGATCATGAAGATGATGATGACGATGACGATGATGATGATTTTTATTATTGTTAGTGGCATCATATATATTGTCAAAAAAAAAAAAAATTCAGTATTTGCTTTATCATTTATTTACCGTCGGTGATGGAGAGATGATAGAAATGATAATTATGATAAATATTCTTGCTAAAGAGTACGTCCATGCCCATCTAATTGATTGATAAGTGTACTATTGAGCACTGTACAGAGTTGCTGACTCGTTCGTCAAAATATGACCTTGCCTATCGAGTTACATAGGCAAGCATGCTAAATAATGTACTACGTGAATAGTTTACAATAACAGTACATGCATCACCATAACAACCGCTATATATGCGAAAAATCAACAGGCACAGAAGGAATAATGATAATAATAATATTATTATTATTATTAATAATAATAATAATAATAATAATAAAAAAAATAAAATAATAATAATAATAATAATAATAGTAGTAGTAATAATAATAATAATAATAATAATAATAATAATAATAATAATAATAATAATAATAAATGCCCGGATGCAATACCAGGCAGTGGCTCTCATGGCTTCTGATCTGAATTGATTGGAAGTGTTATCATGTAGAGAGTACACGGATAAGTCTCAACGCACGAAGCTTTCGGCCCTTGAGTCACTCTGTTGCTTCTGCCAAATATTAATAAAAATATGCCGGTTCTCATATTTTGAGCTTTCATTTTCCTGTTTGCATCACTATACCTGAATATACCAATATATCATCAGCAGGCGTAGCTGCGTGGTAAGCCGCTTGCTTACCAACCACATGGTTTCGGGTTCAGTCCCACTTCTTGGCACATTGGTTAAGTGTTTTCTAGAATAGCCTCGGGTCCTCCAGAGACTTGTAAGTGAACTAGGTGGAGTCTCTCTCTCTCTCTATCTATATGTATATATCTATTTGTGTGTACCTTCATGTACCGCACCACTGCTTGACAACCAGAGTCGATATGTTTATTTACCTGTAACTTAGTAGTTCGGCAAACAGAACCCGATAAAATAAGTACCAGGCTTTAAAAAAAGGTCTGGAGTCGATTTGTTCAGCTTAAAACCTCCAAGGCAATGCCCCAGCATGGCCGCAGTCAAATCACTAAAACAGGTAAAGATAAAATATATATAAAATTCTGCTTTCATTTGTATACACTGAAGGTCCTACAATTTCTAGTAATTGTCATATATAACACTATTTTAGCCTTTTTAACTAGCATGAGCTAGTCCGTAAATTTGTTGATAAGTTACATTACTAAGAGTCATTACGGCAAATCTAAGATGAAATTAAAAACCAGAAGACGTTCATGGAATGTTTTCATCCTTTTTCTTCTTCCGTAAACATTTCAGGTTCAAGAAAATGTTCATAGTGTTTACGTACAGAGGAATTAGAAGTTTCCAGTGTCTTCTCCACCTCATGAAAATGTTTTAAGAACGGTCAATTTTGTACCTAAATATTTAATGCGTGTAAAAATATTGAAACACACTGAATTGTTGAGGAATAAATAATATAGAAACGTTACATAAATTTCATTAGGACTCCTACGTTATTAATACACTATGATATCATTATGCTAGTAAATATTAATGTATCTCTGCGCTGTATTCAACCATAACCCTTGTATAAATTCGTGTACAGCAATAGCCAACGCACTTATGAAGGGAAGTTACA
>NC_068986.1:24430640-24435535 GCF_001194135.2 Octopus bimaculoides | reverse complement strand
TATATATATATAACGTGTAAATATATATAGCGTGTAAATCACTCTCAAATGACGTGTCCTGTTTAAACTATCATGGAAAATTAAATGAGATCGAAATAGCTTCAATGTCTATGAAAAGCAATCTACTTGTTCGATGCCAATTTAAGACTAAACTGCAAAGTCGGCCATGCTGCAATTCATTCAGATAATAGTTAAAAGGAAGATGAGTATCACCGTTAAAATTAACGAAATACTTTAGTGTAGTGTGTTCCTACATTGTTTATTTCTCAATAATTCAGCATGTTTCAATATTTTTACACTTTTTAAATATTTAGGTACAGTAAAAGTCTACTGTCAACACAAAATTTAATAGTAACATTTTCACAACTTCGGCTTTAACTAATACCATCGTAACAAAATGTTTTAGCTAACACAGCAGTTAATATTTTCATTGTCTAGTTTATCATAATCAACGCCATTACTAAGACTAACATTCACCTCCAATAATAATTCCATTTACGAAATTTACACAACATGCAGGAAAGTCTCCTAAAAGTCAAAATTTATCGTTTTTCTAAAAACATGGAAGACATTCGAAAAGGTCGTCAAATGTACATTATTAAGAATCAATGAGCTTAGGTGGATCTGCCATACTATAAGAAGACTGAAATTAGCCGATTGAGCTGACACGAACCACAGTCATTTTAATAGCTAAAAGAATAAATACTTTTATTTAGCGTTGTGAAATGCTAAGAGCGCAGCACAACATTATAGGAAATCTGGTCATCGGAGCTCATCTCTAAATTACTTGACCTCAACATTAATTTGAAGTAAGGCAATTTCGACTGAGGGAGTGAGTCATATGTACCACATCTTTTCTCACATGGCTAGTAAACATCTGTGAACGATGACATCAGTGATGTTATGGGCATCACCCTATATCTATGCACATGTGAAGGTAAGTGACTTAACGGTTAGGATATTCAGCTTACGATCCTAGGGTCGGGATTTCGCACGTTCTGTCCTTAAATATGTCTGTGAAGTGCTCAGCCATTTGCACTTCAATTTCACGAGCAGGCTGTTCCGTTGATCGGCTCAGCTGGAATACTCGTCTTTGTAATCGACTAAGTACCAGTTTTAAAAAAAAACAACATGTGAATGTGTAAGATATACTATGACTAGAGAATATTCGTTATGGCGGTCAGTGTTCAGAACGCTGTTCAATCGCCTGGAGTTAAACATCAATAACAGCAAAAGAGTAGCACCGACAACTAAAGCAGCGACAATAAGAGTAATCGTCCATACACAGCATCAATATCCGCGATGTAATCTCTGCCAACTTCAGTACCAATTTAACTATTCCACTAATAAATATTAACGATGCCATTATGCATTTTTGTTTTATGATGCAAAAAGTATTCGATCTTTTATTATTGGGAACATACAAATTGGTAGATTTTGAACTTTTCCAGTGGAGATTATTAATGAAAGAGAACTCATCCGAAAACCAAAGAATGGGAATTATCTCAATCTAGATTTACCAAAAATTGTTTTTTCCACATATTCTTATGCTGCTCATCTGAATCTCGACCATTGCTAATTACTACCATGGGCATAATCCACAAAAGTATCGAGTGGATATCTTTTCTTGATCTTCTCTTATCTCCATAGTCATCTAAGATGATTTCTTGAAATATCAAATCAACCCTAGTACTTGATTGGTACTTTATATTATTGATCAGAAAAGGAAAGGCTAAAGTTCACCTCAGCCAAATATGAACACAGATCCTAAAGGACTCTGGCACAATACTGCAGATATTTTCTTTGATGCTTTAAAAACGTTTAAAAAATCGATGCCATTATACTTTAGGCTTTAGTTTGAAATTCTCAACAAGATGAATGTTAGCCAAGACAGAATTTGACGTTGACTTCAGTGGGATCTGAACCGAAGCATAAAATGCTTTTAATTACATCCTGCAATGTATTTTGTTCGACGCTCTACCAATTCTTTTACACTAACTTCAAAATCTGACGCCGTTATTGATTTCTTACAGAATCAAAATTCTCATGATTTTCTAAGGGAGAATGAAATTTCGTAAAGCTGATACTGTCAAATTTATTGCTAATATCTTCAATAACTTTACTGAAAATCAATCATAAGACCATATTCGAAGCATGATTAAGGAAGTGCTTCTCAAACAGTGAAAATCAAGGGGTATCGATGTGTGTTGCGTATTTTTTTAAATATAATTATACAAATATATTTAGTAAAACAAGGGTTTCTTCATGTCGCTTCTAGATTTTCAAATTTTAAACCTTTTACCTTTCTTAAAACACAAACCTTTTTGTCTGAAAATATTTACAAATTCTTTTTCACTTTCTTTAAAGAATAGGTTTTTCTATAATTTTCTAAGTGCGTAGCGTCAAAATATTCATCGTTCTTAGTGCCAACAAAATCGACCAAAATCAGTCTGGAACGGGAGAGTCGGGTAGGGGATAAAAGAGGCATCTAAGTAAATTATGAGTTTCAAGGCTGTAGTTAGACACAAATACTGTACCAATTTTACTGCTCTTAATAGTCACTGGATCCACGCTAATAATTTGATCTGAATAAGGTGAATAATATATATAGATTCGTCATGATAGATCGCTAGGCAGTACTTATTCTTTATTTTCTGTTCTTTATTTTCCCCCCTTGTTTCTTTCTGTGTTCCTTTCTGTGGAAGAGCGTAGGCTCGAAACGTTAAAAACTTCTTGACTTCCCGACCGTTAAACTAATACATCTGTTTGTAGTCTACACCACCTGTCTTCGTCTTTTTTTTGGTGAATTCTCCCTGAATAATATATATATATATATATATATATATATATATATATATATATATATATGGAAGCGCAGGAGTGACTGTGATATAAGAAGCTTGCTTCCAAACTACAGGTAACCGGAATTAGTTGCACTGCGTGGTACCTTTTATTATAGTCAGGGACTGACCAAAGCTTTATGAGTGCATTTGGTATATATATATGTGTGTGTGTGTGTGTGTGTTTGCGCGAGTGTGTGTGTTTGTTTGTGTGAGTGTGTGTGCGTGCGTGCATGTGTGTGTTTGTTTGTGTGAGCGCGTGTGTACGTGCATGTGTGTGTTTGTTTCTGTCAGCGTGTGTGTGTGGGCGTGCATGTGTTGTGCATGCATGTATGTAAGTGGGACAAGTTGAAAGGCGGTATTTTGTTCAAGGTCTCAACGTTCTATCCGATCTTGCGATCTTGAAGGCAACACATGAATTACTAAGTAACACACCTTCACAGAAATGCTATAATATGGGCCAAAAGAACATGTGTGTTTCCTAATAGGAATCAGTGGTCTTCGATGCACGTTGGTAGCACAGTGCTTTTGGATGCCCCGGAGTCCTTGAAAACTTCAATCAATAGCTGATGAAGTGAGAGTTTGTCAGTGGACGTTGTACACAGAATAAATAACGTGTTAAAGGTCAATGCCTAAATATATAACTGAGATAACATATAATTGAGGTTAAATATGTAATTGAGGTCGTATGTAAATTAGCTTATTTAATTATATAATTTATTTTATCTAGGAGGGTCATTATGCTAATAATTAACACACCTAGTCGTTCTATTTCAAGTCGTCATTATTTGTCAATTTGTTAACTTTGAACTACTTAACAATTGGGTTCTTTGAATTAACATTGAGCTAATAATTCACTCAATCATGTTTGTCTAAGAACTTTTTGTCACCATTCGCAACATTATCAATAACATGTCTACTCTACGCCACGTCAGATTACACAAATGAAATAAATATGTATTCATTTATATGAAAAAGAATATGTCGAAATACAAACGTGATTCAATAAATCGCATAGATATGTATCCATGCGCTTGAACATACATATGTATGCATGCGCCCGAGTAATCATATGTAAATTTATACACACAAAATTATACAGATGCGGTTTTAAGCGGAATACCACAGAAATAACTGTATCTGGTATTCATCACATTTTATACTGATATCACCGAAATAATTGTAACTGCTACTAAAATCATTTTACGCTCATCTTGTTTTTCTGTTTTCCTCTTCTGGTTGTACATTGTAACTCACTATACAAAAAATATATCATTAGATTTCCTGCACCTATGGATAACATTTTATGGAAGTACAAATCCATAACATTAATGTCAGTGTCAATGTCTGGTTGGTCGGTTTATTCGTATCGAATAATGCATAAAGGATACGCCCAAATTTTACTACGCCTAAATTTACATATGTATGTACGTGTGAATGTAGCTAGGGTTCCTTATACATATATAAATCTCTCTCTTTCTCCCTCTCACTCTGTGTACACACACATGCACATATATATATATATATGTGCATATATATCTGTATGTATGTATATACATAGCTACGTACATTAAGATGACTGTAGCTGTACTGCATTGTTAGAGATAAATATGCTGAATATACATGCTTGTCACAGTGCTAAAGGTATCTAGATATTTTCACGGTTGCATTAATATTACTAGTAGCAAAGAATAGCATGATGGTGATAATCGCAAGGTGGTGATTGTGTGTGTTGTTGTAGAGGTGCTGATGTAAGTGTTGGCAATGCTATATGCTTCAAACATTATCATCTTCAAAAGGAGTAGCAACGCTCAAGTTCTTCGTGACAGTTTCAGATAAAAGTCCCCGTTATCGCCACGAGCGGTTTTATTGATATTGGCAGGGACGTCCATAAGGAGATCTTTGTGAGATCTAGGTGGCAATGTTTGTCGATTAGCTGTTCCCTTCTTGTGTTTAACCACGCGTATGCGTACATAAATTCACACATTTGTGTGTGTATGTGTTGTGGTATATATATATATATATATATATATATATATATATATATATATATAT
>NC_068986.1:24429223-24429949 GCF_001194135.2 Octopus bimaculoides | reverse complement strand
GAAATACGCTTCCGAATTCACAAGTTTACAAGTCTACAATCTCAGTACTTTCACACAATTCTTTCTCAGTATCTCTCATTCTCTCTCCCCCCCGCCCTCTCTGTCACTCTCTGCCATATGCACACACATATACACACTCACACACACTTGCTCTCTCTCTCACACAAATATACACATGCTCACACACAGGCATACAGACACACACGTAAACACACACTCACAAGTACATGTATAAATAGGCATCCAATTGGGGATCGTATGTATTTCTAAATACGCAGTACACGTAACTTTAACGCTAGCATCTTGACTATGGTATAACCTAGCGTAATATGAAACAGGCAAAGCAGTAGTTAAATAAACACCAGAAATAATATCATAGTACAAATGATATGTCGTTCTGGCAAGTTAAAAGAAAAACGAAGTAACCCCTATTTAATAAACAAATCTAATAGAGCACAGGGTATGGTATGCCTATATATGCGACAAATAAAGATGAATACACATGAAGGCTGATAAATGGAAGATCTCAAGTATAATTTATTTTCAGGCTGCAAGAATCATTTGTTGGTTAAAACATGTCAGAGGTGCCTTAAATATATCGAGATAAATCGCTAAACATTTACACTTCAAATTCGATAACAGATAAGTCGTTTATATTTCAGTCTTCGCTTGTCTTTTATCTTTTACTTGCTTCGGTTGTGAGAGTGCGGCCATGCTGGGGCACCC
>NC_068986.1:24426674-24428466 GCF_001194135.2 Octopus bimaculoides | reverse complement strand
CCGTAATATGAGAGAGACAGCGAGGGAGAGAAAGAGGAAGGAGAGGGAAAGCTACAGGGAAAGAGTCAGAGAGAGAGAGAGAGAGAGAGAGATGCAAAAATTACCGTTGCATAATTGTTCGATCTATTTCTGCAATGCATGTCTGTGTCCATAGTACAGAGAGCAGATTAAAGACTTCCATTATGAAGGCAGAAGAGAGTGGATCTTAACTTTCAAGTGGTTTCCAATTAGAAATTTTAGTGACAACCATGCAGTTATATCGACCACTGCTAAGTGAGTGTTTTGATAGCTTCCAAGTCGATAAAAGGATTTTTATTTAATTGACTACTACACACTTGAATAAGTGAGATATTTTCAGTACAGACTTTCCAAGAGCCTGTTTGCAAACCCTTCCATACGTTGAAGATATTAAAGTTACTTGAGGTAATGAAAAACTAAGCCAGCATCTTTCTACGTATGTGTCGTGGATACATATTATATTTCACATGAGTCGAATTGTTATAGTCTGCTAAAGCATTCATGTTGCTGGTACAAAATTTCGTTTAAAAAGCAGTAATCCAAATAAGAAACATTCAAAAGAAGGAAGAGAGGATGAAGGCATATATACATATGTGAATATAAAATAGGCATAAAAGGTCGTTCTGAAAAGTGACGTAGAGAAATTGCGTACACTCCTGAGATCTCACTATCTGCTGGCAACACTAAACTGAAAAGCGCACGCGCATGTATGTGTGTGCGCATGTGCATGTCTATGTGTCTGTATGTGTGTATGTCTGTCTTTGTATGTGCATGTGTGTGTGTGTATGCGTGTGTATCAACGTTAGGGAATACAATAAGCGTAACCCGAGTCTCGAGATACTGAAACATGTTGTTCATATGTATCAGGATATCCTTGCCAACGCAACGCGATTTTCGCATGGACGCTGAAAATGCAACTGCGAAACACTCTGTGAACCGATATAAAGATGGGTACTGATTGAGGATTGAACTCGAATTTATCAACCCCCTTTTATGTGCTCTATCGTATGCATTATACATTCACACACAGACATATACTGCAAGGTCAATAAATACAAACATTTCTCATTGAGTGATGGAGTACTTTTTATGTCACCCCTATATTAGTAAACTATGTGTGTGCGTGTGTGTGTGTGTGTCTGTGTCTGTATGTGTGTGTATGCTTATGTATGCACGTATGTATGCACGTATGTATGCATTAATGCCTTCGTCATTAATAAAAAATTTACGCCAGCAAATTGCAAAGGCAGTGATGTGTTTATCAGTGTTTTTCTATACCAGTAAAAGTGAGAGGTGTTTAAGCAAGCGGTTGATGGTAGATATTGATATCGTTTCAAGACACAGAATTAGTCATTCAGCAAATCTACCTCCATTGCTCGACAATTTTCATCTGCTTTTGTCAATATTAGTACTATACATATCAGAAAGAAGCTTTCTCCAAAACGATACTAGTTTTGAGGCCTAGTTTGACGTATTAAGACACAAAATAATTTCCTTGATAATAAGAAAACCTCAAAAATCGTACGACGTCAATAATATGTTTGTGTTTGTGTGTGTGTGTGTGTGTGTGTGTGTTTGTGTGCGTGTGCGTGCGTGTGTGTGTTATCTTGAGCGAGTGTCGTTTGCTATAGCTTGGGACCGACCAAAGCTTTGTGAGTGGATTCGGTAGACAGAAACTGAAAGAAGCACGTCGTATATAAATACGAATATATATAGATATATATATATGTATATATATATGTGTGTGTGTGTGTGTGTGTGTGTGTGTGTGTGT
>NC_068986.1:24424915-24426368 GCF_001194135.2 Octopus bimaculoides | reverse complement strand
GTGTATATGTGTGTGTGTGTGGTGAATGTGTGTGTGTGTGTCTGTGTGTGTGTCTGTGTGTGTGTGTGTGTGTGTGTTTGTGTATTCGCAAATTAGCTGCGCAGTATTTCTTCAACTCTGCAAATGTTGTTGCTCTCTGTTTTGTGTATGCATTGTATATACTCCTTTATGATTTTACTGTTTATCACACGTTGCCTGAGTGATACAATGCGACATTCAAAAGCTGTATGTATGCCTGTATATATGTAGGTAGGTAGGTATATACGTATGCATGCATGTCTCTTTTGTTTTTCACCATTTAAATTCCTCCTCTGAAGAAGGAGCTGGTCTCTAACAAAGATACAAAGATACAAAGCTCCATCTTTGGAATGTAGATAAGTAAAACATTGTCACATTTCAAACCCGAGAAATTTCTACAATAATTTTACAGTTCCGCTTACAAGTTGTATTTGTAACGTAGGAATCAGTTGTATGTATGTATGTGTGTGTGTGTGTGTGTGTGTGTGTGTGTATATGTATGTATGCCTGTATAAATTTATCTGAAAGTGAGAGTGTAAAGACATCACAATAGCATAGACAGATAGGCAGAAAAACACACAAAAAATAGTAGACAGGGATATATCAATCTACATTTCTTTGAAGTACTACAACTATACATATATAATACTATATATCACACTTTAGATTAAATTATATTTTTGAGTTTGTTCAGTGCTTAATATTTATCCAATTTATATCAATATGGAAACCTTCCAAAAATGCTTAAAACAAAATTATTGTTCACCAATGTGAGGTTGTAAATGTCGTAAATAACACATAAATCAACCAGATCGTGATATCTTTCTGTAATAATTAATATTTTTCAGGATTCCATATATACATACGTGTGTGGGAATACGTGTGCCAATCTATCTATCTATCTATCTATCTGTCTATCTATCTATCTATCTATCTATCTATCTATCTATCTATCTATCTATCTATTTATCTATCTATCTATCTATCTATCTATCTATCTATCTATCTATCTATCTATCTATCTATCTGTCTTCCTATCTATCTATCTATCTATCAATCTATCTATCTATCTATCTATATATATATATATATATATTTTCTTTATGTATGTGTGTGTACGCGCATGCGCATGTCTGTGTATGGTCTTCGATATTTCTCCATCTTTTCCAGTTTCCTTTCTCAAAAAGAAATTGAAATTCGTCATCACTTGGCATTTCTCTTACATTTTCCTACATTGGCACACGCACATACACACGCAAACGCACACGCACGCACACACACATACACACAAAAGAACATGCACACACACACATACAGACACAGATACACAAACAGACACACACACACACACACACACACACATGTAAATATATGCCTGAACATAAAAGTGTATATGCACATATATATATACTTACATACATATATATATATATGT
>NC_068986.1:24423027-24424546 GCF_001194135.2 Octopus bimaculoides | reverse complement strand
TGTGTGTGTGTGTGTGTGTGTGTATGTGTGTGTGTGTGTGTGTGTGTGTGTGTGTGTGTTTGTGTATACGAACATGCATGGGGTATGTGTATATATGTATGTATATATGCATGTGTTTATGTTTGAATGTGTTTCTGTGGGTGTACGTGCGTGCGGGTATGTTTCTGAATATGTGCATCTGTACACATTGTACACTGAAATTTTGAAGGAGATTCCAGAGGACTCTTGAAGCCTTATGACTTCCAAAGCTTCAATTTCTTGGAACTATTTCAACTCAAGATTATTTCAAGGAAATATATATTATACAGGCCTGAAGCGTCGGAATTCTGTTTGCTTAATAAGTTCCTAACATATTTATATTGCAACCAAATAAATATTATCATTGTCAGATACACGCATGCAAGCATGCACACATACATATATGCATACACACTCACACGCGCAGAAGTATATATATATACGTGTGTGTGTGTGTGTGTGTGTGTGTGTGTGTGTGCGTTTGCGCGCATGAATGCTTTCATATGTGCACAGATGTACACATAAAAATGCACACACACACACACACACACACACACACACACACACACACACACACACACACACACACACACACACACACACACACACATATATATATATATATTATTTATACATACATATATATATATATATATATATATATACAAAAGAGAAAATAGAATGAATATAACTACAGAACGCTTGTGTTGTATTGTTAAAGAATATATTTAAATCGTTATGTAAGAAAAATGTTATAAAATTTTGCGTATAGTAACCGTTGTTTTTAGAGAAATAACCGGTTTCGTATTTTCTTTTCAAATTTCTCAAATGTCTTCACCTATATTGTGTCATATCTTCGGCATGTTGTGAAATATGGAGAAGGTAATCAGGGATATTTCCGGTATAAGGGAGATAAACAAAACTGTTGGGAATGACAGGGGAAGGTAATCAGGGATTTTTCCGATATAAGGGAGATAATCAAAAATGTTGGGAATGACTAGGTTTTATTAATTTAACATGATTTGGTGTAGAAGGAATAGAATGTTACAAGTGGTTAGGTTTTGTTTTATATTTTTTTCAATGAGGTGAGTTTCCTTATTTTAAAATATTAGAAATAGTTAAGTTTTGGCTTATATTTTTCAATGAAGAAGGTTTCCTTAGTTAATCTAACTTGTGTTGGTGTTCCAATGGCACATTGATAGAATGCCCAAAATGCAACACACTGGGTACAAACCCGCTACTCACTTATATTACTTCCATTGAATTTGTTTACAATTATATTAACTCACACTGTCCAATTAAAGTAGATACATTTATGTTTAAGCATAAATTAAGCAAAATACATTTTTTCTTTCAGTGATCCAATTGATTTATTGACCATAGTGGAGGGTGTCTCAAATTTAAGGCAACCAACTATTTTAAATTTTGTCAAAGCAAACTATTTTCATATTTCAGATCCGAGCGTTGCAATGCTATGGTGAAGGAAACACAATCATGACAC
>NC_068986.1:24421650-24422712 GCF_001194135.2 Octopus bimaculoides | reverse complement strand
TATATATATATATATATATGTATGTATGTGTGTGTATATCTTTGTGTGCATGTGTTTATCCCCCCACCGACATCGCTTGACAACCGATAGTGTTGTGTTTACGTCCACGTAACATAGCGGTTCGGCAAAGGAAACCGACAGAATAAGTACTAGGGTTACAAAATGCAAGTCATGGGGTCGATTTTCTCGACTAAAGGTGGTGCTCCAGCATGGCCGCAGTCAAATGACTGAAACAAGTAAAAGCGTAAACGAATAAAGAGTATATGACCACCTCTGTTTCGAATAATAGCCTTAAGTCTAGATGCGAATGTCTCACACGTGTCACGCAGCAGTTCGTGCAGAATCGAAGCCCATTCCTGGCGCAGTGTTGCTTTCAGAGCGCCGGGCGACGCATGAAGATAGCTCGAAGCCCTCGTCTCCAAAATGGACCAAGCAGAAAAGTCCATAAGTTGAGATCGGGGCTTCTTGAGGAACATACATTCTTGCATATGCACGACGGAATGTTTTTCTGAATCCAGTTGCTTTATTCAACATAGTTATATCGTTCTAATCTTATGCTAAAGAGGAATGGTGAAGAAATTGGCGATTCGATCCTGAAATGCTCCATTCTGTGCCCATCATTTCAGGAGTTACTTGCCAAGCCTTGGTATGACCAGTATTTTGTGAGAGGAATGTGGCTGATGGAGATTATGCTAAAGCCATCAAATACATTTAGAAATATTCAGGATTTTATCAAAAGTAATATATCTTAAACAGATATTGTATGGCAGAAATCTTTGTGTTTTATACGGTTCCTAGTCTATTCCCCTTGCAATCATGTAAATGCTTCCTATCTATCTATCTATCTATCTATCTATCTATCTATCTATCTATCTATCTATCTATCTTTCTATCTATCTATCTATCTATCTATCTATCTATCTATCTATCTACATATATATATGCATGTATATAGAACTGATTACTGGATGATGGATATTTCTCATCATTGGAAATGTCATGCAATTAAACTTTGTTTATCCGGATTGCTGCGCACATTGAGTTTCTTTCTTTCTTTCTTCC
>NC_068986.1:24419667-24421163 GCF_001194135.2 Octopus bimaculoides | reverse complement strand
CACACACACATTCACACACACACACACACACACACACACACATATATGTGTTCTTGTTTGTCAGCGTCTTTCATTAATGTTTAATGTTTATCGGTGAAATAAGCATACTTCGGCAAAATATAAAGGATTCCCTTAATACATTCTTTGTATAGAAATTCAGGGAAGAATACGTCTGTCCCTTGAATATATGTAACCAGCATCATTTGTGTATACATGTTACACCATATAACGATTTCTGATTTAAGCATAAGTCAGCCATTTTTAAGGGGGGAAGATTTTTCTATTCCATCGACATTAATTAGTACTTGATTAATATTTTATTTTAGCGATGAGAAATAAAGTTTATCTTGGTGTGATTTGTACTGACAACATGAGAATTTCGAAGAAATGCTGCAAATCAGTTTCTCCTATGCTCTAATGATATTGCCAATTCAGAGTTGTAACCAAGGTGGAATATATAAGGTCCTTTAAATTTCAGGCTGGTATATGGTAGTCCTTTATGTTATGTGTTCAAATTCTACCTATGTCGTTTTGTTTTCAGCATTCTGATGAAACAAGCATGAGTCACGAAATAGGACGCTGTATGAGCGACTCTCACTTCACTCTAACATCTCATGGAAACAATAAGGATGATTACTTGTTGATGGATAGCTCTCATCATTGGAAAGGTCAAACAATTAAACTCTATTTATCCGGACTGTTGCGTGCATTAATAGATAATAAATACTAAGTAGTACTGGATGGGAATATTTCTCGAGGTCTCCACAATAGAATGACTTGTCTCCATCATCATGATCACCATCACAATGAGTATCATCATCATCATCATCATCATCATCATCATCATCATCATCATCATCATCATCATCTTCACCATCATCACCATCGACGACGACAATAACAACAACATCGTTTCCAGCTGCTGCTGCGCCGGCCGCCATCGTTGTCGTCTTATTCTTCATTATTGCAAAATTACAGCCACCTGTCACTAATATTGTTAATGTACTGCAAGAAAGGTGTTACAATCGCGAACTCGCATGCGAATGTTATTGAGAATAGTAGAAATTACTCTTTTGCTATCAGGAGTATTTGATAAAAGTCAAATTATACTTATTGTATGTATACCGTATATCCTGATATCACCCATAGTAGCAAAAGTGTATTAATAGTTTTGCATCAATTGAAGCGATGTAGTCATTTGGAATAATTACGTATAATTTCGTATAATTTTTTCTAGTGACCAAAATTCTAACGATTTATGCAAATATCCTAGTGATTAATGCAAAGAAAAAGAATACGCCATTAACGAACAAATTACATGAAAGAGTATCTAACGAAAATATCCATTTCAATACATATCAACTATTGCGGGGCTTTTTTTCCAGCTATGGCTAACTAATATGTCATTCAGTCTCTCCTACTTCTCCTGATCAATCCCCCTTCTTCTCCTCACCTAAGTCTCTTCCTCTGCTATATATATATATATACATATATAA
>NC_068986.1:24417446-24419303 GCF_001194135.2 Octopus bimaculoides | reverse complement strand
ATATATATATATATATATATATATATATATATAAGGAAAGCAGAAAATGGAGATACAAATGATGAATAATGATTTACATCAGTTATCATATAGTTATTTCTATACGTGTATAGAAATGTACCACTAAATATTACAATTACCCCAATTTTATTTCTAAATTCTAGTCAGTCGAATGTTTCCCAGTGGGTCAGAATGTAACACGAATTGATTATCGCCGTTCTAACTTTCTCCTTTTTCTTTTTCTTTTTACTTTTATCTTATTTACTTTTCCGCTCTGATAGCATTCCGTGATTCAAATTGGTATAATTAATTACTTACAATGATTATTATTATTATTATTATTATTATTATTATTATTATTATTATTATTATTATTATTATTGGGGTGGTTAAATCTGAGTATCACGCTAACGGAAACAGCTGTAAGTTGAGTTTCTGTCTTTGGTAATTAATTAGTATATGATAATTGTTGTAAATCAGTTGTTATTCATCAATTTTACCTCCATTTTCTGTTTTCTTCGAATATTGGTATGCTTTAGATTATTGTTGTCATTATCTACCATTTATGCGCATTAATACCAATACCCATGATTAAATATAGGTAATACACCAGGGATTCATTGGATTACAAGTATCACATAGACGGTTGTTATAACTTAATTCACCTATATATATATACATATAAATATATTATACGTCGGTATGTTTCATTAAATTCTGCTTTGTTTCAATCGGAATTAACATGGTTAAGAATTCTTCTTCCCAATAATGCACTCCAGGATTCTGTCTCACTTCAAGTGTTATTTACCATAGCATGGGGTTTACCTTTAACTGACTAGTAAAATGCAGTATATGGAAAACTACGGGAAAGCAACAAATGGACCTTTGCTAAAGCTCGTCTGATGGGCTGTACCAAAATTCAAATTCCAGCTGTGTCATCATAGCGAATTATGATGGTCTTACCTGGAAATTACGTTAAGCGAACTCGTGACTGTAAAATTACCCAACAGCTGTATGTGAATCGCGTAAGAAGGTAGTTCTCAAAATGAAAGCGTTAAATTTCTGATACTAGAAACTGACGGAGATCCATTTCTTTACTAATTTGTTGAGGAAATCTGAAGGCTATAAAATTGTGAAAGTTAACCTGAAAAAGCGTTGACTTGTTTGAAACATTTTTAAAGTACAAAAGGAAGTATAGTTTTGGTACTTTATAATATCTATAATGGTGAATCCAGAGCGAATTTCCATCTTATCTAACAACATTTAGAGATAATTGGTAATGAAAGAAAAAAAAATGTATGATGAAACCTGTAAGAAACAAACCACGGGCAACAAATAACTAAATGTTTCATAATTGTACAAAAGACAAAGGGATGAGATAGATGAGGGAACAGCACCAAGGTGTATTAGTTTGACACTGAGAAAATAATTCGAAGAAGTGTTTGAAGTTTCGAGCCTACGCCCATCTAACAAAAGGAGAGAGGACAGAAACCAATGAAAAGAGGAAAGAAAACGGGGAGAGGAAACACGCAACCAATTACAAAAACACCAGGATAAACAAATATGGTGCTCTGAACTTTCCACATAAATAAATCAATAAGTGGTTGCTCTCCAGTATGCATAGCAACATATGAGTAATTTGACTGGGCGTTCAATGACATCTGAGCAATTGATGTCAAAACTGGAAGTCACATTTGAGTTTTCCATAGGCATGGGTGAGTGGTTCTCAACAACTGATCTTAGGTTAAGCTCCACTGCATAGCACCTTTTTCAAGTATCTTTTACTTTAGGCCTGGGACACTCAGTACCTTGTGTGTAAATTTGGTGGATGGATACTGTGACGAAGCCTATATATAT
>NC_068986.1:24415662-24417209 GCF_001194135.2 Octopus bimaculoides | reverse complement strand
GAACGGGAACGTGAAACTCTGAGTAGTAGTTTTTTGTGATATTTTTGTGATGGGTTTCAGCTTTAATAACAAAGTATATTACTCTACCTCCGGTAATCGAGTAATATTTTATCCCACCTTGTTTCACATATATCTGCTTACTCTGGAATATATGCAAGTGTGTGTGTGTGTGTGTGTGTGTGTGTGTGTGTGTGTGCGTGTGTGTGCGTGTGTGTGTGTGCCTTGCATGTGCGTCTGTGTATGTATGCGTGTGTGTTCAGGTGTCAATTCACGTGTGTGTGTGTGAGTTTGATTGTATATACGTATTGAAAATGCAGTGAAGAGTTTCGGCAAAAAAGAGGGATAGAATATGTACTGGACTTTAAAAAATTAACGTAGTGGATTTGTCCGAATAACCGTTTGATGGCAGAGCCATAGAATGGCAGCACTTCAGTGTCTGAAACCAGCAAAAGATCAATAGTGGTATAGATTGCTTCTTCCCGAAACGTTGAAATGTAGCTGATGTCTCACATCGATTGAAGCAGACTTTGAAAGTCGTATCACGTCGCTTCTATGTCTACCTGCCATCAAGTGTTGATGTTTCTAAGTCTACAAATTCGACGCAGTTAACTTTGTGAGAAGTGGGAGGAAGTATTCTGGAACTGATGACCAACGACACACGCCCAAAGATTTACTGCAAATAGTCAGCAGAAGAAACATGTATACCGGCGGTTGTTCATGCCTGGCTGTATTGCCTCAAAGTAGAAGACACGTATCCAAATGCCCCAAAGTGTAAGCAACACTGATAACCAAAAACGCCTATTTTGAACAACTAACAACTGAGATTTTAGCTCTCGTTTTGAATGACAAGATATAAGAAAATATGTGACGCATAAATGTAATAGGGTCGCTAAAAAATCACACTTAAGCGACATGAGATGCATGCTGATTGCGTCAATCTCGCACACGTCATAAATAGTTGTCATTGCATATCATTTACCTATGAGGCATGGTTCAGAAATGATGATCCTGAGGCTATAAATATAAGGAACTCTAGTAAGTTGAAGGGTATAGTAACTCATAATATTAAAAATCACAGGTAGAAAATTAAAACTAAGAACTCAGTAAATTGCAAGTATAGCACACTGATTATAATTATCTCCAAGAGAAGAACGAGATGGTAATTTGTACAGTAGTGAATACTGCCTAGTTGGTGTCGATATAATATTATAGATTAGTGAAAAAGAAAAAGTATACAGCGCAAAAATGAGAAATCAGAAGTGACTACATACAGAATAAACTTTCAGATGTATATTATAAAAACAAGAGCATTTAGGTATCTTACGAATAGCTTCACAAGGAAGTTTGAGAAGTTGATCTTCACAAAACAAGAAATGACAAGGCTAATCAGGAAATCACAGCTCTGAGCTATTCATAAAAGGTACTATATATATATATATATATACATACATATACATATATATTATTTTGCCGGCCTCAGTCAAATGATGCTGACTGGTGAATCAGTTTTTGGAGTTGCATGTAGGATGCAAAATGAAATAGTAATA
>NC_068986.1:24412022-24414386 GCF_001194135.2 Octopus bimaculoides | reverse complement strand
TATATATATATATATATATATATATATATATATATATATATATATATATATATATATGTGTGTGTGTGTGTGTGTGTGTGTGTGTGTGTGTATATATATATATGTATGTATGTATGTATATACATATAGATAGAAACAAAAAAATGATGACTTAAGAAAAAGAGAAACAAACAGATATAACAGATCTCAGTGTAGAAAAATCATGAATCTAGTCTCACACGTTAGGTTCTTTCTTTCTTACTGACTGTAAATGTTACAAAGAATTGTACCGTAAACAAAACAGAAAAAAAACAAAATGTATTCAAAGATTTCTTAACATTGAAATAGATCTTAAATATTATGATACTTAGCATTAAGACGGAATGTATAACATAGTTAAGACAATAGTCTGCACTGATGCTATCAGTTCATTTCGTGAGAGAGCATCTTGAGAATCCTTACAAAGCTTCTGCTCAGAGATTTAGTATATATTAGAGGCTTATTGATAATACTCGAGTTGTCATGGAAACCCTGTATGTTTGCGTATCCTTATGAGATTGTGTTAAGACTTTCCATGGCATTAAAAGTCTTCAAGGCATATTACTTGTGTTCATTTGATAATGCATAAGTTTGAAAATATTATAATTGTTCTCAATGGAAAATTTCCATTATATTCTTATTTGTCCCTTCATGAAAGTCCTGAAGCTACCTCATTAGCGAATTCAGTATATCAGTTATATGATATCAACGATGAAAAAGAAAACATAAACAAAAATAATCGTATACAGCATTTTTTGCTTC
Source organism: Octopus bimaculoides (assembly GCF_001194135.2). Taxonomy (NCBI): domain Eukaryota; kingdom Metazoa; phylum Mollusca; class Cephalopoda; order Octopoda; family Octopodidae; genus Octopus; species Octopus bimaculoides. The sequence continues at coordinate 24,413,606 of NC_068986.1, read as the reverse complement.
CTTCAGTATTGTCGCTGTTAGTTTTCAGTGATCATTTCTAAACTTTAATATCAACATCATTAATGTAACGTCTCTGGTCTTTGATTACTTCAAGCGATGTCAAATATTTCTCTTGATATCTGCCGTGTCATCTGTTCAGAAGGTTGGGTCTGTGTTTGTTGCTCGCAAATTACTTTTGCCTAAGATTATGTTGTATAATTATAAGGCCACTTTATATTGAATTCAACCTTATATTGAATACGCACCTCTCTCCTCAGAATTCCTTAATTTGTTTTATTGAATTCAGAATGGAGTCGTCAACATGAATTTCGATGAACATTTGTTCGCTCTGGCGCTCTCTCTGCTCTAACGTTCTTTTAATCTTTTATCTTTAAAATTACCATTGAAAAAGAGAAAAAAAATCATTGAAACCCGTATGGTATTTTAATAAATTTATAAAATGTTTAAATGTATCCACATGAGTAATGATGCAACATTCGATGTGCATATTGCCAGGATGGCAACACTGTGAAGGTGAGTAGCAGAATGGAAACTTAGATGGTTCAGAACCAGAAATAAGGATACGTTGCTACTCCTATGGAAGTCATTTGTCCTCAGTCTTCCGAATTACTGCTTCCTAATGTGGTCGCCGCATAGCGTCAAATTGGTGGCGGAACTTGAGGCAATATAGAGCCACTATGCAAAGAGGATTGACTCAGTGAAACAGATGAGCTGCTGGGACAGGCTAGAAGAACTGAAGTTCTACTCCGTGGAGGGAAGGAGAGAAAGGTATGCAGAGATATGCATATGGAAGATCCTGGAAGGTCTATCTCTCAACTTTTGAATTAAAACCCATACCGCTACCGAAATGGATTGCACTGTATACTACCAACGATACTGTCTTTTTCATCTCAGATAAGGACCCATTATTGCAACAGCTTAGGTTTCAGGGGACCATAACTTTATAACACCCTACCAAGGATCTGTAAACTGTAAATGTGGAAACGTTAAAAAACCACCTGGACAAATTTCTGTCTGAAATCCGCATACAACGCGGCAGGAGGCACAAAGACGAGAACTGTCGTCTAACTCGCTTCTTCACCAAAAACAGTATGGAAAGGAGACACCAAGACACCGAAAGGCGGTGCTCCAGCATGGCCTCAGCCTCTGGCCCAAACCAATAATAAAGGAATCTATCTATCTATCTATCTATCTCTCTATCTATCTATCTATCTATCTATCTATCTATCTATTTATCTATCTATCTATCTATCTATCTATCTATCTATCTATCTATCTATCTATCTATCTATCTATCTATCTATACAAACACACACGCAAACACATACATATATACATATATACAGGTTGGCCAAAAGTCACCTGATAGTAAATGTAAATTCCATAAATACTGTCTGTAATTCTGCATTGACTTGAATGGAAAAATGTGTCACTCGAGAAGGACTTCAGTTTGAACAATTTTCATGATGTTTAATATTTAGATGCTTTTATTAAATTCATTCAGTTGGAATTAAATGGTTTTGTTTTACTGTCAGGTGACTTTTGGCCAATCCTGTGCATGCATGTATGTATGTACGTATATAT
>NC_068986.1:24406910-24411913 GCF_001194135.2 Octopus bimaculoides | reverse complement strand
ATATATATATATATATACATACATACGTCGGTCTTCCACATGACCTACGTCTAACATAGTCACTCACTAGGTATTGATCGGTTCAGGTCTATATAGAAGACACGTACTGAAGGTGCGATATTTGCTGAGATTCAGCGGAACTACATGTGAAGCGACGTCATTGAAATACAAGATTCGTAACCACTTAGACATGACTGCGTCTATACATATGCTGATGCAGTTAGCTACATTCAACTGAAGGTACAGAATAAGGGCCCTCTTCAGACATGAATGACCATGGAACTACACCAAGCAAGTTCCCCTCCTAGGCACAAGTACGGGCAAAATTGTTCATGAAAAACCAGCAGTCGTACATGCATACCATCCTCTCTTCTTTCACGCCACTGATGTTATCCAAGGCAAAGGCAAAGGCTGATCCAGCTTGGCACCAATGACGTCGCAACTCATTTCTACAGTTGAGTGAACTGGAGCAACGTGAAATAAATGCCTTGCTCAAGAACACAACACAACCTGGTCCGGGAAATCGAACTCAAAACCTAATGACTGTGAGCCCGACACTCTAACACTGAGCTATGCACCTTCACACATTCAACTAAACAATCATAGAGAAAAATGAAACAATCATTGAGAAATACTTAATTGTATTCTGTGAAACATACCATTAAATACATCTGTAAATGAAGGTATCCTCTTCCTTCATAAGTATTGGGTTTAGAGAAGACCAAATAGACGCAACACTAGGCGATTTCATTTATCTTCCTAAATGAATCATGTAATTTCCTCTTTATAAAGAATCTGGCTTTGAATGTGTTTGGGCTAACGCAGTTATCTAGTCGAGAAAACACGTTCACTACATGTTGAAATAAATTACAGAAACACATTTAGTAAAAGCTGCGAGCAATAAAAACATCCTTTGTTCCATATAAACATTAATTGTGCGTACACCTGCTCATCGCATTTACAACACAGAACTACGATTCTTTACAAAAGCTAACCAACAGATGATATAAAGAGAAGAAATTATGGCAGTAAAACATGCAAAGAACATGTCTTTTAACAATTTTGGTGCGAAACGATTCCATGCAACGGTTCAGCTCGCGAGACATATCACGTCAATCTACTCCACATGGTAACGTTAAAAACAATCGACACAACAACTGATTAATTCAGTAATCCATGTAATACGCTTGAGTAGATTAAAGCTGGTGATATGTTTTCTCAATGAATGCTGATGTTTTTACTCAATACGTGCTGACATGGGGGTTTAACCCCAACATCAGCATATATTACAAATTACAAATTGTGACAAGTTTTTTTCAAGAATCATACTATTATGTAAAATTCTGTTTTTATAAGTCAGTCCTTATTCGAATACAAGTTTACGAAGAATTGAACAATGCATATATGAAGAAAGAGAGAAGCATAGCCAGTTGTATCTCGGGATCAAATATGGTTTTGTAACATGTACCTAACTTTCTTTAATTATTTCAGATGTCTGTGTAGCCTCGGTTAGATGTAGACACACACGGAGGCACTCAAGGATATTTTTGTTTAATTGAAAGTGTCCAAGATGGGATAACTGGAGACACGAAAAGAGATGGCGGTCCCAGAATCCAGCTATTGTTTATTACAGCTGAATTTACTTATGCAAATGTTGTTTGTTCAGGATCATAGCAAGACGTACATTCTGGGATTAAACACACTATTGATTTCAAATTTTGGCACAAAGGCAGCAGTATCGGTGGAGGGCAGTAAGTCGAATACATCAACCGGTAAATATCTTCCCCATCCTGAAAGGATGAAAAGCAGAGTCGACCTCGGTGGCATTGAACCGTGAAGACGGACGAAATGCTGCTAAGCACTTTTCCCGGCTTACTAATATCTCTGCCAGCTCATACACTTGATTGAACACAGTATTACGTCCATAAACCAAACACGTTAACCACTACGCTACGTAACTTCAATGTAAAATCAGTAAAGTGTAATTCAATTATAGAAATATTTATTATACTGGCACTTTCTCCAACATTATAAATATATCTATAATTGAATTGACTAAATTTAACATTGACTTTAACCCCATACAATTGTATGTTACAATGCATTCATACATCCATGTATACTTACATTTATAGTTATAAGAATTGGTGCACTGGCTTTTATTATTTGATAGTAAATGCCAAAGTGGCAATCTGGGTAAGCTAGGGTTTTCAGAAAAAGATATCGACCTGTTAACTCACATATTACTAATAAAATCTCTAAGAGGAAAAATAAAAAAAGTATATGCAAGACTTTACTCAACTTCAAGATGTGAGATTGCTTTTGTTATCGTCATTCCAACGATAGAATTTGCATGTTTGTTAGAAACCAGCTCATTCCGTATAGGAAAATATCTAATAACTAAAAATAGAGATAACGTGCATACATACATGCATGCAATACATACATACATGCATGGTGGTTGTCTACTCCTTAAACAGAGTTTGACCACCTCCTGCACCTACACCTTAGCCCTTTCATGGCGTCTGATGTGGCTTTTTAAACCAGACAGTGTTTTGAAAAAACACCCACACAGATTGCACCTCTGATTTGCACTACCAATACCTGCAAGTAAGTGCTGCTCATTGTGGATCCTAACATGTCTTTTAAGACCCCCATTGGATTTGCAAACCCTCTGGCACACACCACATTCAAACGTGTGCACAGACATATAATCAGAATAGCTGGATGAGGTTTGTTTTCCATGGGTTCGCATACATACATACATACATACATACATACATACATACATATATACGTGCGTACATACATGCATACATACATAATATACTCATGCACACATTCACATACACGTCTGCGTACACACACACATGGATATATATTGTCTCTGTGTGTATGTGCAGGGGGCATTGAATTATCTTGAAAAACCCGTGAATGTGAATACAAAATTTATAGAGCGTACGAAAATAAACGACAAACTTATAAACGGAGGTGAAGAAGAAATGTGTACTAAGTCCCTAATAACGTTGCATATATTGAACTACAATGAAGTACAAATTTCAGCAAAACCCATAAACAAATAGACAACAGGAAATCTTTCTCGGCATAAATGACTAATATTTCTATTTATTTGTTCGACGAAATATCATATCCAAACTATAATTGAAATAATTGCTATTGTTATGTATGTTTGTATGTGTATCCAGTGACTTTCTTTTTACATATCCTCTACTCTGGGCACAAGGGCCGAAATTTGGGGGAGGGGACCAGTCGATTAGATCGACTCCAGTACGCAAATGGTACTTAATTTATCGACCCCGAAAGGATGAAGAGCAAAGTCGACCTCGGTAGAACTTGAACTCAAAACGTAAAGACGGACGAAATGCAGCTAAGCATTTCGCCCTGCGTTTATGCCAGCTCGCCGCCTTTTTTTCATATTGCCAATGTCATTATTAATTAGACATAATGCGTATAACTCTAGCATGTGTTTCATTCAAATGATTCCGTGTTTGCATGTGTAGCTCTCTCGACCCTTCTGCACGCCTGCTTTTTTTTTTTTTCAGTTAGCAATTTTGATTCACACTTCTACGTTCAGTCATTACTCTAAACAAACAAACAAAAATACATAAACCCAACGAACAAGCTGCTACACGTGCTACTCTACGTACAATTGCCTAACGAAAATATCCTCTCCATTTGTCATTGAATATACATGAAAAATGCACTAAAACCTTCTTAAAAGAATGATCTCTGTTTAAGGCACAAGGTTAGTAATTATGAAGGGAGAGGATTAATCAATACCACTCACTCCAGTACTTGATTGGTACTCTGTTTTATCTTCCTCGGTAAAATGAAAAAAAAAAAATAACACCAACCCTCAACAGTGTTTAAACTCGGAAGGTAAAAATTCAGAGTAAATATTCCGAAGCATTTTACCAGCTCACACAGAAAGTGATAGTTGCCGTAGAATAGTTTTCAGTTTGCATGACACATAGTAACAAGCTATAAAACAACAAGAACATGCAAAATCTCGAATTGTGAGCGATAGCGATGATTTCTCTCACCCGTTTTTAAATATATCCCTACACGATATGTCTCCATCACAGTACATATATATGTAGAGTCTCAGAAATTGATTATATAGCAATCACGCCCTCTCATCATTCACCAAATGCAACTATATATATATATATATATATATATATATATATATATATATATATATATTGTAAATTACAACACCAAACTGTATAATAAAATTTACTATATTCTTAGTCTCCGTTACTGACAGCAGTATTGAAAAACCTTCAGCTACAACAAAGACACGTGTAGTTATCAAAATCCGATACACATATAAGTTCCAAATTATAGGAATTATGTACAACACTTTCACAGTACTCCTAGTTCATGTAGAACACATATGAAAGAAAGATAGAATAACGAAAAAAAAAGGAAAGAAAAGTAGAATATTCATAAGCAAAGCATTTATTTAAATCGTCAAAACACTACATACGAGAAGAATTGTTACGATCTATTGTGGTTTATGTCAGTTCCATATGAGAATGAAAAGCAAAACTTATAAACTATAAAGGACAGAAAGATGCGCATTTTAAATCAGTGTACATTTAACGGAGAGCAAGAAGCCCAGAAGGGAGCCTGTTTACTGCCACTTGATCTCCTAGAAATAGCCTGTAAGAATCGTATTGTAAGCTAATCTGAAAAAAGAACTCGCTTTGAATAGATACTCTCTAAAATGGTGTGGATGCAGACTTTTGAAAAATGTAATAGATTTTGATAAATAAAAATTAATATAGGCGCAGAAGTGGCTGTGTGGTAAGTAGCTTGCCTCCCAACCACATGGTTCCGGTCTTAGTCCCACTGCGTGGCACCTTGGGCAAGTATCTTCTACTATAGCCTCGGGCCGACCAAAGCCTTGTGAGTGGATTTGATAGACGGAAACTGAAAGAACCCTGTCGTATATATAATATATATATATATATATA
>NC_068986.1:24398513-24405258 GCF_001194135.2 Octopus bimaculoides | reverse complement strand
TATATATATATATATATATGTAGATATATATCAGGTAAAATATTAATGTAATATATTGTCATAGAATGTGACTTTGTCATTCGAAAAATCTCCGAACTGTATTTCTACATCCATTGTAGTCAGGAAAGGGGCGTCTATGAGGTGACGGGGCTTGCCAGGAACAACAGATCTAGCTTCATCAATTCACGCCACATTGCTTTGGAAGAAACGACATAATGAAAGAAGCAGTCCTTCATAGACGGTAAGAATAAATAAATGGAAGAATAACTAAATTTGCGACAGCTTTTATCATAAATTTCTCGGTCACAATATTTATTTAACAGTAATAAGCTAGTTAATGTATCGAATGGCATTGATTGGACCTATTATTGGTAGCTGACCATCACTTTTTTGATACGGAAATCTAACCACAACAAGCAAAAAAAGATATGGCTTCCTACCCTGCATATAACACCAGTGTTGTATGGTACATACAAATCTGTATGAGTAGAAGATTAAATTTTACTCTTAAAGTGGGGTTTGATCCCAAAACCATAATGAAGAAATATAAATCAGCTTATATTCTCGTCTGATATTCTACTTCTTTCAGTATGCAAAAATAACAAAATAAAAAAAAAATGTACACTATTATCTTAAATTCAATTTTTCCCACCGAAAGTAAATCTCGACAACTGTTTTAAATTGGCAGGTTTCGCTTTAAGATGTATATTAATCTTTGCAAATGATTAATTTTGGTGTAAACAAAGATAACAAATTTACACCGTACAATTTCAAAATTGGTGTTACATTGTCAGCCTTCAAAGTATCGATATTTTTACTAGTAGAACACGCTATTAAATTACGTGGAAAAGACATAACAAAAGAAGCGGTACTCAGAAATGCTTGTAAGTGGCGAAAATAACGTATCAAATTTTCAATCCTGTCTCCATCCATGTTAAACAAAGTTCGAGGACTTGAATTAAACTGATAAACAATAGAAACAGGTAACCAATAGACAATTCTTTTGCATTTGATTTTGTTGAGACCTGCAACATACGTAGCTAATTCCCAATGATTTATATTCTATAATGTATCAATTTAATGGTAATATATTAAAAAAAAATTACTTAAGCCTCTAGTTCTCTTAAGATGAATGGACAAACTGTAGAGAATTTGTGAAAGATACTCTCTCTCTACGATATATTTAAGTAGGGAGTAAAGCAAACGCAACAATAGTCGAGGCTTCTTTCCGCAAGAACTCATTAGTCTCAGTAATGTAGTGTGCCTTGATTTCCAGCAGAATATGAAAGTAAGCAACACAACAGTTTAATTATAGAAATGCATGCTTTGTTTCAGTTCTTGTACTGCAGCTATTCTGGGATATTGCCTTGAACGGTTCAGTCGAACAAATCAACCGACACTAATTCCTATTTTTAAAGGTTAGTATCAGTCTCGTTTTCCGAACCGCTACATTACGCGAACATAAACAAACGAATACCGGTTGCCAAGCAGTGTGGGAGACAAAGGCAAACTTAAACACAAATACACGTCTATCTATTTATCTGTCTGTCTGTCTGTCTGTCTGTCTGTCTGTCTGTCTGCCCGTCTGTCCGTCCGTCCGTCCATCCATCCATCTATCCATATATACATATCATACATACATGGATTACAAATTTACATTCATACCAACAATAGTTGGAATACTTGGTTTTGTAAGCAAATGCCTAACTATCAGTCTGGATAAACTCCCGTATATTACAAATACATTACAAATACATTATAAACACATTCTATAAGTGGAACAGTAAAAGTATGCAAGTATTTTCTCAGGTTTACAATGCAATATTGTTTTCGTTATCTAGATTCCAAAGTTGGAGCTTTGTCTCTTTCTTCGAAACCAGCTCCTTCAAAAGAAGAATTTGAATGATGAAAAGTAGAAGAGATATACATACACACATACTCATATATATATATATATATATATATATATATATATATATATACATACATATATATATATATAGCTGCTCCGTGTGAATGAACCCGAGCGCACGTGTTTGCAATGCGGGCATCTTCATCCTTCAGCCATGCCTTCCCCTATATGCTTAATAATATTAAAAAATTGGGAATGCAAACATGGATTCGATGCTTTGCGCACTTAGGAAATATCTGGTTCTACCTATATTTTTGAACTATAACAATAACAAAGGACTATAGAAGTTGTTAAATCACGCGAACTAATTATAAAACCTGCAATACATCAAACAGAATGCCATAAAATTCACCCGGGGGTAATTTATGATAGCTACATCAATTTAGAAATTTTTACTTTAATCCTCAAAATATATCAATTGAGTATAATGGGCCTTAAGCTGGAGGTGTTCCAGTACACGTAATTTTAATAATGACAGTAAAAATTAAGTTCACGTAAATGAAGAGGAACCAAAATACATGATTAAGATAATGAACGTGATTAATTTAACAGCTGGATTTAAATGGCTGATAGGAGGAGACCAACTGAACTCTGTAATTATTAGATGAAACATTAAGAATTAATAAGACGCTCTGAAAAACTAATAAGTGCTCACACAATTGTTGGTAAAATAAAGAAAGTTAAGAATCCTTGCATTAAACTATTTTAGTCAGTAGTCATGAAAGAAAAGAGCTACCGCAAGAACGTTATGAAAATGAAACACCACGAATAGAATACATATCAACCAATGGAAAGTAACAAAGGATATTAAGACTGCAAAAAATACTAAAATCAACACAAACTCTAAATACGTACAATGTCACCAAAGCGAAATTAAGAAAAAACATATAATTTGTTTCCCTTTTCTATAATTAGGGAGGGAGACATTCAGCTTGAGACTTGACAAATCTTCAGATACTGCAGGGAAAGAGGGAAGAATGGAAGCAATGGAAGAAGTTATCTTCAGACCGAAGGCCTGGCCCGAATGCTTGCAACTAATTGTGCTTTGCTCAGGGCTCTCAAGTTGCCAGGTGGTGGTGTTAAAATGGGCGATAGGTTAAGTCTACCACCCAAATAAGTTATGATGGTAGTTGAACTGAGAAGGTAAAGATCAAGAAGAGATATTGCAAAACATTTTGTTCGACAATTTTCCTGATCCGCCCTGGATTGGTATTTTCTCATCGACTCCAAAATATCTCACCAAAAGTGGTTAACCAAATATCAGGGTATTGGAAGTAATATGGCAGCCTTCTAACCATTGCAAATAAATAAATTTATAGGCCGAGAGAATAGTTGAGAAAAACATTACAGTAACAAAAGCAGAGTAGAAAGTAATGTGTTAGAACACGAAAAGAAAGCTGTTTGTTATACAATAGCAAGAGAACACTACAGAATCTATGCAAGCTATTTCAAACTAACAATTAAATCAACTGGAACAAATAAAATTTATGCATGAAGTGAATATCACACCGAGATTCTTTATAAACGTTGTATTAGTGATTCAGATAGTGGAGAATGGCTTAGTAAATGGACAGAACTAACTATTACAGCTCTGTCAGAGAAAGGAAACAACAAAGAGTGCGAAAACAACCGTATAAAGAGTTTCATTAGCCAACTAAGCAAGATGGGTTTTTGATATGTTTTACTCGCTCGATTGACGCCAATAATAACAATGATCTAAGTGCAACACTGATTAGTTTCTAAAATGGTCGAAACATTGTTGAACTGATTTGTAGCCTGCAAGAGAAAAATACTTGTAACTCATGTGTCTCGTGTACAATAACGTTATAAAACTTTAAAGAAAGATGTTTTACCGTGTGCGGCATATAGTGCTATGGCTTGCAGAAAATTAAAGAAGAGGAAAAGAGCAGGGTTTCTTTTGTAAATGTCAAGGTTGTGTGAAAATGTGAAAGGTCTGCCTTTTGTGTAAAAAAAGATTAACACTTTTGAAATGAATCTTATAGAATGATTCTTCGTAATCCCTATATCGAGCATCGAACAAACGAGAAAGTTAACAAATAAATTGTTCAGAATCAGGAGAAACACGAGACTGTTCAAAGGTAGAATACGAAGAAGTTTGGTTATGCAACAAGACATGACAACACATTCCTCCCTGAGAATATGGTTATGCATGGACAAATATCTGGTAAAAGAGGTATAGGAAAGCCACAAAGGGACGATTGAGAAACATAAATGGATGCATAGAAAGAAAGATGATGAATATCATGACATTGGCTGATACTGAGAAGTGAAAAAGGGCTGGGCTGTATTCCCAAGCTGTGATCTTGCAAGCGTTTTACGAAACAGCTTCCTCACTGCCTCTGGCCTAAAATACACTTCATAGCGAATATACCTTACATAAACGTGTGTGTGTGTCAGTGTGTGTGTGCGTGTGTGCGTGCGACTGTTTTATGGTGCGGGGCTTTTATATATATATATATATATATATATATATGTGTGTGTGTGTGTGTGTGTGTGTGTGTGTGTGTATGTATGTATGTATGAATGTATGTATGTATGTATGTATATGCTTTTCAATTTGCCGAAAGGTGTTCTTAAAATTAATTAATTTACTTCTATGGCTTTCTCCGAAAATGATTTTGTCATGCAGTGCGCCATTAGATAAGAAGTTCCATACTTTTGTCTGATATAATATATTTAATCTCCAACAGTAGCAAAAGACGTTTATATCTATTAAGGAATGTATAACCTTGAACAAAACAAAATAACAAGGATAATAATTTCATAGTTGTGTTCTTTGCCCGTAAACGCATAAGTTTCTGCATCATATACATCATGTAATTGTAGAGCAATAAATTGATTATGTTGTTGATGAGACACATATTAGCTCTGATGGGCCGATTCGTGATCAACTCCGACAATCCAAAAATTCTTTGAAACATAATACTGTATCCACTATATTGTTTTATGTCTATGTAGCGGCATGTGATTCGAGGCAGGAATGTCTGGTATTTCTATCTGGCAGACAAAGAGACAGCAAAGAAATTTCCTTACTAGCTACAAAGTAAAATGATTTGCGTGAGAAGTTTTGTAAAATAGTGCTTATTTATCGAAGACGAAATGCAAAAGCCTGTAGCGTTCGGACTTAAACCCAAAGAATAAATGCACGTAATTAAATTCTACTACGCAATCTGTACTCTGTAGATTCTATTATATAAGGCTATTTCACTGCATATATAGCAAAAATGTCAACACGAGACAAGTAATCTAATCACAAACTGAAATCAGAATCATCTAAAGTGTATCTTCAAATTTTGTACTGTCTCTGAAATGATGAAATAAAATTTAGATTGAAATGAGTGTGCACATCACTTAAGGGCATGTTCCTCCTTGTTCATAAACAAAATTATTTGCACTTAGTTCGTGTTTACATTCTTGTTAAAACATTAAATGTAATCCTTGCCAAAAAATATAAAAATGTATTATTTTTCAATTCTTTCAGTCATTGGACTGCCGCCATGCTCGATCACCACCTTCGATCAGACGGCATTGCATGTTTTAAAAAACGTCTGCTACTTTTGAAGCAGCTTTACAAACAATACCTGCAACCTCTTGCATTTTTCTCTCGGCAGCTGAAACCTGCTAAGACGCGTTACAGCACATTTGGTCGCGAATTGTTGGCAATCTACCGGCCCGTGAAGCATTTTCAGCACATCCCCGATGGTAGAAACTTTATCATCTATACCGATCAGAAGCCCCCTACCTTTGCCTTGAGGTAGTATTCAGGGAGAGAGACTAAATACCTGGACTTCGTATCGCAGTTTACCAATGATATCCAGCACATCTCCAGAGCTCAGAACACTGCTGCAGATGCATTGTCCCGCCTGCCGGTGAATTCTTTGTTATTCACTCCAGAGATTAACCTGACTGTTCTGTCCTCGACCAACCTCTTCTAGACTCACTGGACACATCTTCTGATATGCGATATGCAAATTCAAGTATCTGCCTCTAACAACACCTGACATACAGATATTGTGTGATGTGTCAACGGATTCGCTTCGTCCCTTCATCCCAGAGACTCATCAACAAGCTGCATTCGAAGCTCTGCACAGTCTTTCGTACCCTGGTGTCTCTGCTTTAGTAAATCTCATAACGGCTAAATTCTTCTAGCCAAATATGAGACGTGACGTGACATTAATGAATGGTCTCGATCTTGCCTCCAATGCCAAAAAGTGCATAAACACATCCATGCCCCTCTCGGCATTTTTAATACTCCTGATGGACGTTTTCGCCACATTCATATTGATCTCAGGGGACCCTGGCCTCTCAGTCAAGGTTTGTTCTTAACGGATAAACGAAAAAAAACAAACAAAAAAAAAACAGAGACAACAGAGACATCGCCCGTGACAGGTGGAGAGCAATAATCTACTGCATGTTGTGACTTCTTACAACCCAATCTGAATATGGGGGATCAAAAGTATGTTGTCATTGATATTGACCCGTATTTTTCACTGAGACACATAATTCTCAAGTTCAGCTCCAGTAGCCTGTGAATAGATACGACAACATTTAAAAATTTATCGCTATCAGCGGTAGTGACAGTAGCAGTGGTCGTGGTACACGTCTCGTGAATCTGAAGAACCAAGCTCAATGTTCCAACAGAGAAATGACTACCTAAAAAGACATATAAATCTCGTTCAAATCATGTTGCGATAACAGGATATTAACTTCTACGTAATAAAAATATTACTTTCGAAAACAAACATTTGTGCAGGTGTGTGAATGTATGACTATATGCTTATACATACCCATATATATATATATATATATATA
>NC_068986.1:24396503-24398298 GCF_001194135.2 Octopus bimaculoides | reverse complement strand
ACACACATCACACACACAAACATATATACGTATATGAAGCTGTCATTCTATATCAACATTACGCACGTGTGCTGTTTTCTGTTTGTTGATGCTTACCTGGCAAGTACTCAGTCGTTTATAGATATATATTTAATATACGTATATAGCAGACTATTTTACCTTTACGGTTATTACCTGATATTTCTGAACTGCTATGCAAACATCTCTATCACTAAATCTTTCAGACGTTTTTGATTTAATATCTCTCGCTGATATTGAAACTGACTATCAAATAGCTTTATATAGGTTTGGAATATTTTGCATTAAAATGCAAAGAAACAAAACTCTATTTTGTTTATTCCACTTCATTAATTTCATCAATAAATATTCAATATGCAAATTCATTTAATATATAGAGAAACTGTTCAGAATGGTAGCCAAACAATGTTAATAAATTCTTTAATGTTTGAAGAATGTTAGCAAATACACACAGCTTGAACAGTTATAAGTCGATAAAGTAAACTCACGTGAAACTATATTGGCACTATCGATTTAAATGTAATAAGGTAACGTTTTTTTCTTATTTGGCACTAAAATATAACATCACCGTCGTTTGAGCTCTAATAAATGGTTTGTTGGGACCTGCTCCAGTATAAATATTGATATTTTGCAGCAAATCGAAAGCACAAATTATTATAAGACTTTATTTATAAATATCATCAAACAATTTGTCAAGTTATTAAAGCCTATATTGGAGGAAATTGCTGAAATGTTGCATCATACAAATATATTCGCACTGAAGAATATATTTGCGTTTCTATTTCAATGGTACAAATATATAGTTTATTATTTATATAAGTAATTGAAAGACTTTATACAATAAACATCAACTTCCTTATTCATAATGGAATCAATTACAGTATATACATATATAAAAAAGATAGATATTTAAGCTAATGGTATTGAAAGAAGTGAACTGGGCCTGAGGTATCACTTTCAATATCTGAGAACCATTAAGCTATAATTTTTTCTGGATTATTTCAAGAAAGATTATTGGTTGAGTAAATGAAACAGTAGACGACCATTACAGTATTGAGATGCTGCCTTCTGTAGTTTAGACTTAATCGTGCAGGAGTCAATTTACATTTAATTTCATAATAGTTTCAAGTGTCTTTGATACCACGGGGAAGTTCCTGAGGTAATTTCATTCGGTTATATCTTTCCTCAAGAAACCCGGCTTATCAAGGCAACACAATAAATCAAAACAGGTGAAAAACAATATCTGGCTCTTAACGTACTGAGTTCAAATCCTACCGAGGTGAACTTTGACTTTCATCTTCTCGGAGTCGATAAAATAAGTAGCGGTTGAACACTGGGTTCATGTTATCAACTGCCAAATAATATAATCCTCATTATATTTCATGTAATTGCATTACATCTTTTAATATCTTAGACATATAATCTCCTAAGTGAGGAGAATTGTTTTATGGCAGAAAAATATCCTTTATAAAAAAAGAAAATTCTGTGTTTAGCAAGCTGAAAAGGCCCACTTTATTGCTGGCTTAGTACGAAGGATTTATCTTCGATAGGTTATCATCCATTAAGGATTAATTTGCTGACTAGAGATTTTAAATATGAAAACTGAATTTAGAGATTTACAGAGTTCCTGTGAAAAGAAACGTTACATAGCTGTTGTGAAACGGAAACGACAATTGTGCAAAGAGAAAACAACAATGCTAAGTAATGTGGAAGAACTAGCTCTAGTAACTGATCTCTTTCCTATATATATATATATATATAAATATAAATATATATA
>NC_068986.1:24389996-24396146 GCF_001194135.2 Octopus bimaculoides | reverse complement strand
TGTGTGTGTGTGTGTGTGTGTGTGTGTGTGTGTGTGTGTGTGTGTCCGTGTGTGTATTTGTATGTGCGTGCGTATTGTGCATATCAACAGCTTTTCGGAATATATTTATCGCTGTGTTTAATACAACCGTTTAAAATAATCTTTCGAGAGAATGTGGTAAAAACAATGCTTAGATTTACAAAGAAAACCTCAGTTCGGAATAATATTTTCCAGTTAAGTATTGTAAATACGATTATATAGTTGTACTTTTTTTTAATAAATATATATATCCGTAATGCTTCATAGAGTTAGGAGAAATCCCTGATAACAAACAGAATGCGAGTGGATAACACTTCAATTTTATATATTTACTGGGGTAGTTTTTAGAATAATTTCCGTTGCTAAATTTGCCAATGAATTATTTTACTTAATATTAGCAAAATTGTAACACTCCAGAGAGAATCTTTAAGAGCAAGTCTAAAATAGATTTGTTTAACCTGGAATATTAATAAAAAAAAATTCTTATTAACTGTAAAGTGGCAAACATCTCAGTCGACCAAATGAAGAATTTTATGAGGTTATGTAAGTGTTAATAATATTACTATTATACTCAGATATTTTTATATTTGATATATTAAAGTATAGAACCAAATATATTGAATTTATCTACAGAGCATTGATTAGTTTCAGTGAATTTTCATATTAGATATTTGAAATAGGCCTGCTGACTGTTTTATAGATATTCAGCCCAGTCATTATCAGTGGATTAAATTTTTTTATAAAAAAAGCAAGCATTTGTTGCTTCATTTGGTAATTTATGAAAACTTACAGCTATGTGAAGTATTTTCCAAAATAACATTTCTCAGTGTATCATAAGTGGCTTGTGGCCCATTATACAAAGTACATATGCATCGAATTGAATTAGCGTATATCAGCTTCATCCCCCATTATTACACTATAGTTTGAAATGAATTAGTAAAAATACTTATCTAAGAAAAATCCTCATTTCTTCCTTAATCTATCATTTATTGAAAACAAAATGAGGTATCAAGAAAACATCGTTATAATTAATGCCATCTGTGTATCATACTTTGTGCAGGCAAATCGCGGAAAGGTAAATTTATGACGGTTTTTTGGTCAGAGAATATATTTCAGATGCGCATAAGGTCATTAAAAGCATAAATATAAGATAATAATCCAGTAGTAATGATAAAAATGTAAGATGAGCTTTTCTTCCTTGTAGCACTCCTTGGAAGGCCTTATTTCAAATCTAACCTTGCAAATCCATGATTAATCAAATTACAATCGTGACATTGAATCTATGCCTATAGTAATCAGAGCTGAATTCCTTTTCTGAAGGGGCAGTTTATAATTTTAGATTTAATATTGTTTTTACAGAATTTATTTTATTATGATAATTAGCATTATTATATATCATTATTTGTTTTATTATCATAAGACAAGAGTTAACAATGAAAGCTGCCTGACTAGCTTCTCAAGATAACACGGAATTTTAATATTTGGTTTTACCCTATATAATAAGTATTGTTTTTCAGGATTGTGGATTTTTCCCCAGATAAAATCTGATCGATTAGACATTTTACATCGTCATTTGGTATATCGATGACTACATTGTCTAATAATTTGTGCATTTCTTCAAGGCGGTAATGTAAGATTTGATGAAAAATTCACTGCAATTGCTAGCAGGTCGAATAAGTACATAGTGACCGATATGGTTGTGTGCATAATAGCGTCCATTAGAAATAAATATATGATAGAGAATATACACACACATATATAATATATATTGTCAAAAAAGAGGCACAGGAGAGACATGTTCCAGGTCCAGTGTCACTGCGTGGCACCCTGGACAACTGTCTTCTACTATAGCATCGGGCAAAGAAGCCTGTCGTATATATATATATGTATGCATGTATGTGTGTGTGTGTGTGTATGTGTGTGTACAAGTTTGTGTGTCTGTTTGTCCCCCTACCATCACTTGACAACCGATGTTTACGTACCCGCAACTTAGCGGTTCGGCAAAAGAGGCTTACAAAGAATAGGTCCGGGGTCAATTTCTTCGACTAAAGACGGTACTCCAGCATGGTCACAATCAAATGACTGAAACGAATAAAAGAATACAAGAATAAAATATATATATATATATATATATATATATATAATATAAAATATGCGGGTGTATGTATGTATATATGAGAAAAAAACTATATCGCACAACACACAGATACACAAATATCTACCTATCTATCTATCTATCTATCTATCTATCTATCTATCTATCTATCTATCTATCTATCTATCTATTTATCTATCTATCTATAACAATCAGAGACCTTTCAAAACAAACTGTTATCGCTATTGTTATGATAGAATGATTGTTTCATTGAGACTGCTTGTGTTACAATATATAATAAAAGTTATAGCAAAGTCACTTGAACAGAAGCCAGGAATATAATAAGTAATTTAACGGAAATCAAATTTTCTTACCGGAATAACAATGTTCCTGAGAATTGAATGATTACACGATAAACCTAAAAACGTTTCAATAAATTCTAAAATGACTCTAACGTTAAATAAAAAATTGGCGCAAGTATAACTGAGTGGTTAAGTGACTCGCAGTGCAACCATATATTCCACTTTCGGATTGCTTCACGCCTTATAAGTGAATATGTTACATAGATTCCATAAATACACACGTGCTGTTAACGAAGTCTTCTTTGGACTTTTCCCTCTCTTCTTACCGATGAGGAACTATGTTCGAAACGGCAAAAACTCTCCCTTTTTATTCAACGTTAAACTAATACATTCCTTGTGCCCGTCGTCTTGTTGTCTGTCATTAATAATTTTATCGTTCGTTTCTTTGAATTGAATACATATATATATATACATGATGAAGAATAGTAAAATACCTCTAATGCAATAGTTGTGAATTTTCCATAAGTTTATGCAATGTATTAGAAAAGTAATGAAAACGACTATATTTATCTGTTAACGAAACCGTACCGTAAGCTTGGAATTCTTTAGAGCTTATATTGACTGACGTTGCAAATGAGAAAAAAAGTGTATAAATGCACACCGTTTCTACAACCAGTGTACTGATTTTTAAACTCAAATACGAACGTTACTTTATTTTAATCGATAACCCTCATATATCTCTTCTGAATATGGATTATCGTAAAACGTCTAAGTGTCTAGTATGCGATATAATCTTAAGGGAATTTTCCAACAAAATTAGAAGTTCAGTTATTGGGTGTTCATATAATTTATTTCTTATTTTGTATTGCAGATTGTGAACAATAATGCTGTTGATTACAATTTTCCAACAAACAATAACTGCTTCTCAACATTTTTTGATAGCGATTACGTTAACATAGTGTTGTGTAAGTCGATGGACTTTATTTCAAGAGAACTTTTTTCTCGCCAATGTTGATTTATATCTAAGATATAATCACCTTATTTTTGTACACAACAGCCTCCCGTCACTTTCATGAAACATTCACAGTATCCTCGTAGGGTAGATAAAAGAATTCTTTTTTTCATCAAGTATTGGCGTTGATTTCATCAACAGTCACATGTTAGGAGTTTGAACTACTAGACCTAGAGATGAGATTCATACGAAACATTTATCTAAAATGTTAGATATCATCGAACTCTGCGACACCGGCGAGCTGGTACATTCAGAAGCACGCCGAGCAAGATTCTTAACAGCGTTTTCCATGTCTTAACTGTCTGAGGTCAAATTCCACCGGGGTCGACAATATAAGTACTAGGTGAGCACTGGGGTCAATATAATCGAATGGTGTAATTGAAGGTCTTTACTTTCAAATAAATAAGCAAAGCCAACGGGGTGACAATCTCGACAAAGTTTCGCTGAAGCTTCCTACAAAGTTCCACTTAATACTTTCTACATGTAGTGAAAGTAACGCTTATAGACGGTATACCGACAATTCGATTTCATTTCTAACAAATGATTATTGCATTGCTTAGGAATGTATGCGACTTTCGTATACAGTAACATATTAAGATCAATAAAAAAAGAAGGGAAATTAAATTTCACAGTATATCATTTGTCAACATGTCAGCAATTTTTAGCAATCTATCTTCTACTTTATTTTATGTCTAACTATGCAAAAAAAAAGCCACGGAAAACTATTATATATTTTTTTTCAAAATACACTATTTCTTAGCATTTTCCACACATAATTGCATCCCCGTATTTTTTAAAACTAAAACCTTTAATGAGTTAGGTGAGGGTCATAATAACTGTGTGAGACTAGTGAAATTAAGGTATCAATCACTTGAAATTAAGATATCAATCTATTCTGTATTGCAGTTTGCACGGGACTAATTTTAAGTAAATGCATATATGATGCTGTTAGTTGATAACTGTTCATTGATATGGAATATCAGAATCAATACTGTAACCATATTTTCAAATATAGTGATATATTTTCTGAATTAATGGTAAACTAAACGCCATTAAAATGCTATACGCAATGACCTCACCTACGTTAAATAGAGCAGTTAAATCTCCTTAGATTTCCCCTATATTTTCGTTTTAAAATGCTTAGATTGGTTAACATAGTCTTAGATGCATGTTCTATTTAAATAAAAGACGGGATGGTCCTAGCGGAAATATCTTTGATTAAAGACCTGCTCTAATATTACTGATCTAGCAAAAATAACAGTATAGCACAATGACACACTAAATAAACAAAGGATATAATTCCTGCAAAAGATAGAGTGCTGGAATCACACACTTGAATAACATATAAAGTCTCCAGATTTCTTCGTTTGGAAAATAGATTTCAGTGAACCATAAAACAGAAACATTACAAGACCAACTCTATTTTCTAAAGCTGAAAGAATGGCACAACATTCCAATTTTGTAGTCCAATGTTTTCAAGTGAGAAGTTGCTCACGCATCAGTGATTACGATGCACATTTTAAATAGCTTTCGTTCATTAGAAAGAAAGCTTTTCTTTCCTTTCTTTTATCGTATTTATAATATATTTTAATTCTATGTAAGAAACTATTACCGGTAAGTTTAGAAAACATTCTTATGTATAGATAATTTAGGTTCTGTGTTTTTGTTTGCGTATTAGGAGTGAATATTAGTACGTATGACCCTATACTAAGTTGTTGCAAAGGGGAATGGGAATCATTCACTCAAAATGGAGCCTGAAACGAAGCCTGCGACGTACTAGGTTCGATTTTGAGGGTTCAAGAGTCAAATAGCGGAGAGAAAATGGGTAAAGTTATATATATAAAAGGATAAAAACTGTAAACATAATTTTGAAATGCACGAATTAAGAACGTCAAACACACACATATGCAAATATACTTTAACACTATATATATATATATATATATATATATATATATATATATACACAAAGAGAGAGAGAGAGAGAGAGAGAGAGAGAGAGAGAGAGAGAGAGAGAGAGACATATGTGTGCAAATGTATATAAGTAATTGTATGTCTAACAATATATACGAATGTATACATGTTGTATGTATACACGTATGAAAATAAGAAACGTATTGAAAGTATCCCATATACTAAAGCACTTTTGTTAAGTTTCTTACGATCATTAACAGAAATTTCTGTCGTATGTGCTATTTCCGATATATCGATGATTCCACGCATCCTGGCAACTCCGAGAATTTAATGCTCTCACTGTTTTTATGGCTGTAGTAAATCACCTGAATCTTTCATAGTTTTACGTTCTTGCCGTCTTGTTTTTGTTCTTATCGCTAATAGCATTAAATACATACAAATACTACACGAATACACACTGGAGAAAAACGAATCAAATGCACACTGTGAGCCTTATTTGATGTCACCTACTAAATTTCAGGTGGAAAACGTTTCTATTGCATTACAGTTGGTGTCTTTCGTTGGTTTCAGAAGATAGGATTGAAGAAACATAAGAAGAAACTACGGAAACGGC
Source organism: Octopus bimaculoides (assembly GCF_001194135.2). NCBI lineage: Eukaryota > Metazoa > Mollusca > Cephalopoda > Octopoda > Octopodidae > Octopus > Octopus bimaculoides. The sequence continues at coordinate 24,390,192 of NC_068986.1, read as the reverse complement.
ATTTGAGCATTTCATCACCTATAGTACATACATACACACGTACATAATACCCATAGATACCTACATGCATATATATATATAAATAAATATATATATATATATAAATAAATATATATATATATATATATATATATTTATATATATATATGCATATGTATGGATATAAATATGTATACATATAAATCTATACACACCC
>NC_068986.1:24386655-24389882 GCF_001194135.2 Octopus bimaculoides | reverse complement strand
TTGTCTATTGACTTTATTACGCATGCTGGTCACCGGTAGGAAAATTTCTCTAAATTTTCTACCCTTATTATTTTCACTGTATATATATATATCCATATATATATATTTACATATCCATCTATACATACATATACAATCATATATATGTACTGATGTGCGATTATGTGGGCATATGGATGTGACTATGATTTAGGTTTTCGCTTTATGCTTAGTAGCTTTCTCGTCTGTTTTCTTGATTGGTGTGACATGAGAGTTAAGATTTTACCAGCAGTTATTTAATTTGCCCAGTTGATTAAAATTTTTAGAAATAGGTTAATGGTCAGCAAAGAATCTATTCCTTGTAAATTACTGTGGATCACTTCTATGTTTTTCATCTGTCGAGAACGTTGAGGAACTTTCTTCGATGTACTACACAAAAGAGAATATACATAAAGTATTGAAATGTTGATATTTATATCTGAGTTGGATCGTAAGTAAATTAATTCCCGTTTGATTAATTCGTCGCTTCCTTTCTATGACATTGATGAATTATAGATTTATTGACATTCCTTATTTTAATAGAAAAATGCGTTTCTATGTGAAGATAAAGATTCATGCCATATTGTTTTCTTTCACCATCTGGAAGATACACACGACAAAATAATACCATACGATTTGATCCAACGTGACCCCAATACATGTACCAGGTGATGGTGCATACATATATATATATATATATATATATATATATATATATATATTTCTGTGTCTGTATGCGTATATGTATACATTAAAAAAGTATATGGGAAAACTTTTTTTAGAATTTTATTACAAATAAAAAGGAAACATGTTTACATTTTGATAAGCATATGCCACTGGTTTCAATTGTTAAAAGCAATTTAGTCATGCTACATGAAAACGTTAGAAATTGAGATAAATTAATCGTTTATGACATCAATTTTGGGAGTTCATGTGCCTCTCTTATAAAATGTACACGGTGATCGTCGCTAGCCTCCTTCTAGTAGTTTCTGGATCATAACAGCAGTCGTAAAACTTTAAGTAGATTTTATTTTTTAGCCTTACTTTCAGTGTCGCGTTAAGGAGTGGATATTACTTGTAGAGACAGTATGGCTTTGGTGGCAGTATTAGTGGCAATAATGATCATTGTTGCATTTGAGGCTTTAACAGCCTCACTAGTAGAAGCGGCAGTACTAGTTCAAGCAACAGACGTAATATCGGTGAAAATACTACATGCCGTAGCTGTATTCGGAGTCATTTGTCTTCTCCTTCAGTAGCAGGAGAGGCAGTATTAGCCGTAACAGCAGTTGTATTAACAGAAAGAGTAGCAGCTGTAGTGACAATAGCAGCTGCAGCCGTAGCGGTTTTAGTAGAAACCGTTATTCTTTCTCATCTACAGTGGTTTAGAAGTTGATCGGTATTTTGTCAGGAAAGATATGTCTTTGTTAACGCGTTGCTGTTGCGATGTACTATGGGCAAAGTGATATAAAAGGCAGAGCGTCAGAATTGTTAAATATCTTACCAGCACATGTTTCTCACGGAGTTATATTAGTCTATACTTATACTCCGTTATTCTGATCTGACGTCTATGGAGAGACATACCTTATCTTAAAGACATACGGTTTGCTCTACATATTTCTTTCAAAATCGTGAGCTGTAATTGCATAGATTATAGTTTCAGGCGCATGGGCTTATATTTGTTTATATTCTGTCAAGTCGTCCTTATCTAAAATGGATCGTTGGTCCTTCCTAATATACCATATTAGGATCTTCTGCATATTTTTCGTTCGCTCTCTTGTTATTGTGCATACCTTGTCTTTTGTTAATATTTGTTTTCGTTGTCTTTTGCTCTTTATGATAATATATATTTGAAGGAGAAAGACAAGACTGAAATCCATTGTCAGTGTCGGTATGCTTTGAAGTATGTTTTAACCTTCATTGTTTCTAGCATTTTAGGTGGAAATATAAGGTAAAATTTTCAATTCCCATATATTTCTTTCTTTGACTTAGTACAATGATATTGATTTTCTTGGTGAATTGTATTCCATTATTGATTAAGGATGGTGGATAATTCCTGTTTAGGAGTTTATCTTCAGCTTCACAAAGATTCATGTCACGGATGTTTGACTCGGCGACCATTATAAAGATTCTCTTAGATAATGAAAGACTTTTACTCCAGTGTTTCGGATGGCACGAAGTGAAATTTAGTTAATGTATGGTGCTCGTAGTTTTAGAGTATATCTATGTTTCTGTTCGGTCGTTGAATTTCTTTTTTAGGATATTTAAAATGGGAGTGGGCTTTGAGTATATTCTATGGTGATTTGTATATTTTGTAACTTCCATTGATGGAAGTGTGAATTCCTATCATTTCTCTTTGTTTTCATTTCATAGAATGAAATAAAAGTGTATCTCTTCCAGTTTTCTTGCATACTTTTGTCGTGATTTTTGGTATTCGTGCTTTTCTTTCTTTCTTTCTTCCTTCTTTATATACATAGAAGTATGAAACACACACACACACACGTCTAACTGACTGCAGAGAAGCATAACTTAAATCAATATATAACCGAATTTGTTTTTTATAAAATAGTCTATAAAATATGGGTGATGGTAAATGTTAACGTAAACAATTCTGGTTATAGAGGATTTTAATAGAGACAATGGCTGTTATGAAAAAAGTCTAACAGGTCTATTTCGGAGAATATATAATGATAACTGTTTATCAATATATTTTTGTTTCTTTTTAAAAATACAGCACAATACTAGATATTAAAGAATGACACATGGGCAATATGCTACAGTCAAAAGCAACATAGCAAGGGCTACATTATCCAATGAACTCCTCAATTTTTAAGATTGCAGTGTGTAATTTGATGTGTTTTGTAGTATTATTAATTGAAAACTTAAGCCAGAGAGCCCAAGGAATCGTTAGAGAGTCGGACAAAATCTTTAGCAGAACTTCAGATGGTTCTTTAGTTTCTGATTTCAAATGCCACCAACGTCGTCAATGCCTGTCATCATTTCGGGGCGGTAAAATTATTTCCAATTGAGCAGTGGAGTTAATGTAATCGACTAACCCTATCAGATTTGCTGGCCTTGGTCCAAAATTTCAAACCATAATTTCTAGTAATTTCAAAAACCGCCAAAATCAAATTTGGCTTTCATCTTTTTGGGGTCGGTAACGTCCCACACACAAAAAAAAAAAAAAAAACCGAAGGAGCAAAAAAAAAAAA
>NC_068986.1:24384667-24386345 GCF_001194135.2 Octopus bimaculoides | reverse complement strand
CACACACACACACACACACACACACACACACACACACACACACACACACACACACACTCATTCACTGACATAAACGTAGAGAAAAATATATAAAAAATAGACAGTCTAACTGAACTAATTCCCTGCTAAGAGTATTAGAGTATTAAAATCTAAAAAGCTGTTCTGTTATGGTTTTCTCATAATTTCTCAAAAGGAATCACTGAATATTTATTTTAGCTTTAAATTGAGACGGGAAGTATCTGTAATCGGCTGTTTTTAATACATTTTTTTCCCATATTCTCTTAAACTGATGCAGAAAGTTCAGTTTTAGAATCAAATTGATTAAAATATATCGATTATATATTAATATGTTGCTCATTGCTTTTGGTTAAATTATAGATTGTCTATAATGTTCAATATTAAAAAGAAAAAAGATAGATAGCTTAGCGTTAGGATTCTTAACTAGTCCAAATATTCATATATCTATTTAAAGTATGACCCAGTGTATATTTGTTACTATAGGTGTTGGGATATAACAAAAGCGTATAGTAAGATTAAGACTAGAAGATAACCCTTCTTACGGAGATGTACTTCCATAGCAAGTGACCTAATTTGAGATCTTGTGCTGGAGCGGAAACAATTGCTGCGTGGAAGATGTTTATAAGCCATTTAAGAAACACAATAACCACCGTTAGATTAACTTCAACATTTAAATTTAATTTGCCAAAATATTTTCGTCGCTATGAGACCGCGACCTGTTCACTGACAAAATTCACATGCAGCATGAAATTTTGTATATCCAACCCAGGAGTACGAGAGTGCAACAAAATACGTAATAAGCAAAAATTAATGAAGCATTTGGCGCCGCAAGTTGCATCCGAAAGTACAGATTATGTTATATTTGTGTGGAAGACATCACACATGATTAACAGTTGCCCCCCCAAAAGTAATAGAATTACTATCTCCCAATACGACACGGTATTGTCGTTAAAACAACATACAATACCATACGAACAAAGCTTGTGGAGAACAGCCTGTTATGCATAAACATCAACAGAAATAATATTGGTGGAACTTTACCAATGAAACTTCTACCAAGTGCAAACTTAATAGGATAGATATTGTTGTTTGGGACAGACGAGAAAACCCTTATACCAGCTTAGATGTAAGCTGCCCCACTGATATGAATATCTCTTCGAAAATCGAAGAACAAGAGGATAATTACGGAAAATTGCTCCGGAACGTTCAACTTTAATACCCAGATTATAAGTCCACATTTATACCATTAATGCTTGCTGGATTCAATTTTGTAAATGCCAAAGTGAAAATCTGGAAGGGCTGGGATATTCAGAAAAAGAAATTACCATTTAATTCGAACATTACAAATACAATTAGTAAGTAGAACATTAGAAATATGCTAGACCTATTTCTTAATTCGAAAAATGAATTTGTTTCGGTTATCTTCACTCCAATGAGGAAGCTTTGTATGTTTGTTAGCAAAAGAATTCCTTTCTTACGGGAAGACTTCAAATAATAAATCAATGCAAAAGAACATGGATATATACGCACATGCATAGACACATACATACATACATATATATTTATAGACAGGTAATGTTTGTGTATTTGTGCATGTACGTCCCTCTCTCTCTTTCTTCTTTACCCTCTCTCTCTCTCTCTCTCTCTCTCTCTCTCTCTC
>NC_068986.1:24381751-24384657 GCF_001194135.2 Octopus bimaculoides | reverse complement strand
TATATATATATATATATATATACATATATATGATATATGTGTATGTGTGTACGTGTCCGTGTATGTGTGCACGTGACTGTGTAAGTGTGTGTGTATGTACGTATGTGTGTGTATGTACGTATGTGTGTGTAATCGTTTGTGTGCGTGTGTATATCTTGTTACCGTGCGATCCCCTTCAGTTAAATTTTAGATAATCTACATTTATGATCAACAGTAGTCTATCCGTGACCACCAATATCTATTCAAAAATAGTACATTTACCTTTAATTTATCTACGATATCTTCAGATATAGAGACAGTATGATTGGATGGTATTGTTAGGAAACCTACCGGCTACGTAGACGTGTCTCTTTGCCCCATATTGTATATTTGTGTGATATCAGGAGGAAGAGAGTGCAAATTGATTTTAGTGTATATGTTATATATGCTCTATTCTTTTTCCAAAGTAGTCATGATAAAAGAAAACTTACCACCTAAATAATAAAAAAAATACTGTAAGTATTTATATATAAGTTGTAGTTCAACGCTACATTTCCATTTCAGTGAAATCTATCTAAAAAAGGAAAGAAACTGTATGAAGTAGAAATGGATAAAATTTTTCGCAAGAATGTGTATTGCTTGCTGTAGTAATTGAATTACTTCATCATACTAATTCGAATACGACTTGATGCATTTAATTTACTATCAGATGCGCAGTGAAATGAATGGGCAATACCATTAGGTGATATGCACTTTTCTAAATTGTATCTTGAAAAAACTTCTTGTAATGTTTCTCTTTAATTTCAATTTAGCTCTATAGTCAGTCCAGTAATTTCTAATTCATTTTATTCAATAGTATAATTGTTTCCGTTCATAGCTTGCTGTCGTTCTGCCTTGTCATATATTTTACACTGTCTCTTTGCATTTGAGTAGTTGTTACTTGGTTTTCAAATGCTGAATGAATCCTTATAAGGTTGGAGCGTGGAAAATGGGAGCTACGATATCAGGTAGCTCCCAGGGACTGTAAGCCCTGTAAGTGCTTCTTTACCTCTTCTTCCTTTCATTCTTCTATCATATCGTAATTAAATTTCAAATACACCAGCACATTATTCCACCATCCAGAAATTTAACAAGAAAATCTAATAATTCTAACTAAATTCTATCTATAGATACTTTGCTTCACGCTGACTTGATATTCAACAATATGACTGACAGTTTCAAGGTGATACCGAACCCGAAATCATTACCACAGGAAATCAAATCCAGATCTATAGTATGGCACACAAAACGGTGTTCATAGAAATATGCATGCAATCATATACACAATTGAACATACACTGACGCAAACATAGACATACACAAACTACAGATTTTCAGTAGTTACATACATACATACAACTTGCTAAAGCTCCAGTGAGAATAGTCGATGCCATAGCTGACCTGATTTAATCTCAGGCCACCATCTTCAAATTAAACACAAAGAGTGACTGTATTACTACAGAAGACAAGTCCAGCAAGACTCAGATTATGCTTGCAACTGATTCTTCTCAATCTATCCTCGCACACATTGGGCAGAAAAATTATTACAATCATCCGAACATGCACTCTTCGGTAAAATATCGATAAATATATCCTCTTGTACACTACACTATCCACATACTTTTATTGCAGAAGAAGAAATGTATACTAATCTATTATATTTAATATCGTTAGTAGCAGTTCCATTGGAAGCAAAAACCATCTTTAAAACAACAGCAACTATAAAACATTCGCCCTCTATTTGGTTTGCAAGGCCCTTGATCTAAAATCATGTGTTAAATCTGATATAAGCTCACAGACTGGTTATGTTTTACTTATATGTCACTTAATCTAAGATTTGTGAGACGAACAGTAAACATGCAGTAAGTACTGAGGTAGTTGAGGAGTACATGGTCATTGGTAAAGTCACAAACTGTGATGAAAAGAACTTGAGAGAAAAATCGAGCAATCAATTGATAAATTGATCATTCAATTGATAGGTGAGAAAACTGAAATGAAACAAAACCAGTACATGTACTTTTATTAGCAGTATGACCCCTCCCAAATTCAACAATAACTATAAAAATATTTTGATATCTTACATTAAAAATAAAATGTTCCACTTCTGACTTGAAGACAATTCATGGCAATCAGAATCCTTTGATATTCAAGTTGGAGAATGCAGAGATTAAATTCATGAGTTCCTATATTTAGTTTGTTGTGTAAAACAAACGGATAACTATAATAGTTATCATTATAATACAAAACGAGACAATATGCTAAGAATAGCTATAAAAGTTGTTCCTAAGAGAAACTATCAATAAGATTCTTGTAAAAACAAATGAAATTTCTGTTCGTTTCTTTTCTATCTCTGTGGCTATAATTATGATCCGGTAGAAAATGTATATTCTGGTACATAATAGTTTGTGATCTTTGTAGTGCTAAAAGTAATCGTTATAGTTTGATGCAAATATATTGCTAGCAAACAAGGTAAAATTTGTTCAGATATCTCGAGACGGTTTTAAAAGGAAATAATTTAAATATTTATCATGTAGTTTAGTGCAAAAAGAAACTAAGTAATTCTGGAAAGCAATAGCAATTTATAGCAAAGTTTACTTTGTGTAGTATTTTAGCTTCAGGGTCATTGAATAAAATATTTTCTGGACGTCTCTGTTTCAGGAATAATGTATCTAGCATTGCATTACACGATGAGGCTTTTGTTGTTTTTAAGATGGTAGTATATAAGACCAGTAAGATCTTGCTAGGTTTGTTTGTAAACGGTTGAGCAAAAGAGACGCTGGGGGAGTATAGACGTAATGACTTTCGGAAAATATTTACATACACCAATGAATACGGACACACACACACACACACACACACACACACACACACACACACAGACACACACA
>NC_068986.1:24377981-24378360 GCF_001194135.2 Octopus bimaculoides | reverse complement strand
TAGTTTTCGATTGCGCATGCCTTAAGTTTTCAGTTGCCTGCTGAGTTGCAAGACATCTCCGCTCGTAAATGCAAATTTAGGAGCTGCAATATATCGATTCTTCGCAGTAATATTTTCTCTCATTGGATTACGGTTTCTGGAGATCATATCGACGCAAGAATTTATTTTTTAAATTCATCTTAAGAATCATTAAGATTTTGCTCTAATTTAGCGCCAACTTCTTTAAATGGTATAAGAGTTTACAATCACATACATACACGACAGTTTATCACCGAACACCCGAAATCTGCATTGTGGTGACTGAAATGTCCCAACCATAAAACAATGCTTTCACGTATGTGTGAGTCTCTCTCTCTCTCTCTCTCTCTGTATATATATA
>NC_068986.1:24377482-24377971 GCF_001194135.2 Octopus bimaculoides | reverse complement strand
TGTATGTATGTATGTATGTATGTATGTATGTATACATATATGTGTATATACATGTATGTGTATACATATATGAGTATATATGTATGTATACATATGTGTATATGTGTATGTATACATATATGTGTGGACTAAGGAGTAAGTAAGACCATTTCTTAGAGTCAAGTGTTTGAGATCAGTGAATAATTTCACTGGAAAAAGCTATAGATATTTGCAAAGAAATATCTTTCGCATTGAAGGTCGGCGATTCTCGTACGCTAAGGATGGGAAAATACCCAGAAACTCGAGTCCGTACGTATCGCAGATCAAGATGGGAAAGATAACTTCTCTTTTCAAATACAGACAGGAGACAGATGTGTGTCGATAGCCAGCTGGAGGAGATGTTCTCCTGGGGCAAAAAGCAACAGTAACATCCACCCTTAGGGGTCAGCCACATTTAAGTGGCAAATATACTTCACCTATATATATATATATATATATATATATATATAT
>NC_068986.1:24375655-24376736 GCF_001194135.2 Octopus bimaculoides | reverse complement strand
TCGTTATTTTTTTTATTCAAAATCATTGCTAAAAGACAGAATCACATTGTCGTGAGTAATTGAGGAAAACCTTTTTAAAAACAGTTCGAAATTTTAAATGGTTTTGCAATTTTTCATAAATTTTAGCTTCGACACACAAGGATAACTCCGTATAGTTCTTATTTTCATGTATCCAAATTTCATCATAACCACGAAGAACGAAGAAAAAAAAGCAAAACATTTTGCATTTCCAGAGAGCGAGTTATTTTACTTTATGTTTTTGAACTAACTCCCTTTTTTAAAACTCCTTTTCATCTGATAAAAGCATGTAGCATCTGCTAGCAATCGCCAAATCTATTTAATCTGTATCCCAAAATTCTTTCAACTTAAAATATGTTTGCAAATGGATAAGTGACTTTTCATTGACATCCATTGCGGTACGTGGGTTGTTTAGATCAACAAACGCTTATTTCAAAAACTCCACACTGAGGCTATATTTTTTAATCTCTAAATGGCAGTTGTGACGAAGAGATGAATTAATGACAAGAAATAATTTAACGTAACTGTTTATATGTTCTATAAACTGCAGGTTTAAATTTACTCGTGAAGGGTTTGCCTACTTTAGTCAAATAATGTAAGAATTAGTTTTCCGCTGTTAGGTTCTTCTTATTACGAGAAAGTGAACTACATTGCGTTTACATAATTTGCTAAATAAGTAAAAGAAAGAAAAATAGAAACAGAATTAAGTGAAGAATGGAAGTAACATTAGGCACTCATTTACAAACTCTCCGCGCCACAAGTAAATAACTTGAAAGAGTAATAAAGAAACTTAAAATCCTACAACAATGCGTACATGAATGAATTACTGATTGGCAATAGAACGTCAAGGCATGATCGAAATGAATGGTTTATAACTTAGCTTCCTGCTGTCATCTAGGATGGGAGGTAAGCTTCAATTATTCATGCGTTACTCTTTCGAGTGATGGCTAGCTTAAAAGTAGTTTTCGATTGCGCATGCCTTAAGTTTTCAGTTGCCTGCTGAGTTACAAGACATCTCCGCTCGTAAATGCAGATTTAGGAGCTGCAATATATCGATTCTTCG
>NC_068986.1:24366245-24375200 GCF_001194135.2 Octopus bimaculoides | reverse complement strand
TATGTATGTATGTATGTCTTTGTGTGCCTGTGTTTGTTACCCCACCATCGCTTGACAACCGATGTTGGTGTGTTTACCTTCCCGTAACATAGCAGTCCGATAAAAGGGTCTGATAGAATAAGTACTAGGCTTAGAAAAAATAAAAGATTAAAGGAAAAGGATATATGTATGCAAATATCTATCTATCGATTTATCTATCTACACATACACCCATGCACACACACATTCATATAAGCAATATAATATACAATTTGGGTGTTAGTGTGTAGGAGAGGCATTACGTTGGCAAGCAATTGTACGGTATATGGTACTATACGCCTGCGAGACTTGGGCGGTATATGAAGGCCACAGCAAAAAGTTAAATCGCTTTCACATGAACTGCTTGACAAAGCTATTGAAATGTCCCAGACACGGGGGTCCTCTCTCGAGGTGATGTGACAAGTTTTTTATATAGTATTGAGAAGAAAGCAAGTTACGGGGTGCAGGCTACCTTGTGCGAATGCCTGACACGCGACTTCCCAAGGTTCTGTTTTGTGAGAACTGCCGGAAGGCAAGCGCACGCAAGGTAGACACGAAACCACTTCAACGATGCAGTCAAAACCTCGCTGAAAACCGTTGACATCAACGCCGACATTTGGGAAATGCAAGCGCACCAACAGAGGTGCAACCTTCTACGAACAGAACACGTTTACCGGGATACATAGAAAACGTGAACTTCACAAGTCCAGAACCAAGTCCCCCTAGCAGACCACCAGTGACGGATCTGCAGCAGAGTCATCCGATCACACATCAATTGATTGGCCCCAACAGGCACACCGTGCTCCGTCTTCTATGTGATGTCCTTGGTTATCATCGACAACGTCGGCCGAACTATTTATAAAAGAAAACGATACATGAATATTTGTTAACAGAGCCTGCCTTAATCTGTTAGCTAAAACTATAATATTAGGCACGTTTATCTCATGCATAATCTCTCAGATTATATTGAAACATAATTTCATTGCCACTTATACATTTACATTACAAACAAGTATATAAACACATGTATGTATATATTATGTATGTATGTATGTATTATGTATGTATGTATGTATTATGTATGTATGTGTGTGTGTATGTGTGCATATATGTATGCATGTATGCACGTATGTATGTATATATGTATGTTTACATATGTGTATTTACGTTTTGTGTGTTTGTATTTATGTAGGTATATTTGCAGAAAGCTGGACTGAAAAGTCCGTAGGCCTGCCATAAAAGAGTGACGCTAGAGCTGTGAAATCATGCATGCTTTGGTTCCACAATTTTATTAATAACTGCGTTGTTTCTTTCCAGCTTGGCTGACATCTGACTGCTGGAAGAAGTCTTGAAAAGTAACTTCTCTTGAAAATCCATTAGAACATTTGGCAACGTGTTAACATGTACCTTCAGATAAAGGGTTTAGCAACCCAGGGGCATTCATGCAGACATGTTACTACATTTGGGGATGGCGCTCGAAGTTTAGCAACAGCAGTGAAAAAGTGGGCAGCTGAATTTCGGACGGGAAGGGATATTCCTGAAGATGATCCAAAGATCTGCCACCGCCGAGGAAAACACTGATCATGTTCACCACACACTGAGGGATGACAGGCGATTGACTATAAATCAAATAACCACTGCTATTAGCGTATCTCGTGAGAAAATTCGGCACAATGAACTTGGCATGACGAAAGTTCCTGCTTGGAGGAGGTCCCGTCTTCTGACACCTGATCAAAAAAGGCATTCGGTTGATCACATCAAGGGAATATTTGAGATTGTTTGAGGCAAATCCAGCTGGTTTTCTTGAACGATTCCTAACCCAGGACGAGTGTTATGTTCCACATTTTGAGCCAGAGGCAAACTGATAATCCATGCAGCGGAATCCCCCTTCACCTACTCCAAAGAAGGCTAAGATCGTTTCATCCCCTGGGAAGTTGATGGCCTCAGTTGTTTTGGATGCAAAGGGCATTGTGTTTACTGACTATCTCGAAAAGGGCCGCGCCATCAATGGAGGGTACTATGCTAACTTGCTGAGGCAGTTTTGAAAGGCTATCATGAGCAAACGCCGAGGAAAACTGATGTAAAGGATCTTGTTCCATTAGGATAATGCTCCAGTACTCAGATACTTGGTTTCAATGACTGCTGTGAGTGACAGTGGATCTGAACTGGTTGGTCACCCTCCCTGTTCTCCTGATTGGCCCCTTCTCTTCCCCAACATGTAAAATGTACTTGCCTGGGTACCAGTATCGCAATGATCACGACCTCATACCTGGTGTTGATGTCGTTTCACCATTGAGATACCAACGCTGTAACACCGATGGGAGAAGAGACTGCAGGGGGGAATATATCGAAAAATAAATCATATTCATCACATTCCATGAGAATATCTTGGTCAGCCTATGAACTTTTCAGCCGACCCTCATATGCGTGTATAAACGCACAAACACTCATACATAAGCATGTATCGAAGTTATAATTTGAATTATACTTCAATCAGATTTCTTTTATTGTGAAGGCATTATTGCTTCGATCCTTATCATAAATAATTGAATCAGAAGGTATTTGATAAATAATATAAGCATGTGGAACAGATTTAGCGCTATTTTCAGTTCGGATTATTTCATATTCTTAGTGTATCATAAACTAACAACACTTCTGTTGTTTCAGTTGAGTCTCATAAAAGAATACTGTGGCTTGCCAACTGAGAAAGAGGGATATTATGCATGGCTAAACAACATAGAATTTTGGAGATGAATTGCTGAACGTGACAACTTCGCATTTTGGTCCATTGGAAGAAAAATCCTAATGAAGCCTTATACCACACTTGCTATAGATATGGAAACCAGAATGCTTGCGCATGATTTATGTATGATATTCAAAATAATTATTGAATCGAGGACATATTTTCCTCCTGCTAATTCTTTTGGTGCCAATATAAACACAATCAATTCTACTGCAAAATGCAACTGTAAAGCTTTGTCTAGCAAAGCATGAAATACCAAGCTAACATAAAATGATTTTTATGTGTTGTCCTATGAAATAAATATTAGTTCCTTGCTTTAAACAAAAGCCCTCGACATTTAATCATATTTTACCTTCAAATGTTAATATTTATTAGTACTCAATAGGAGAATTATGATAACGTCCACAAGCCGTTAGCATGTAATATTCATACCTAAGCAAAGAGTATTTCTGTTTTATTTTTTTTATCATTAATGAATTATCTGAATAGGAACATGCCAGAAAATATAAATGTGAATAAACGTAGGTTTGACAAAAAGTAATAACCCAAATTATATAAGAATATAAGTGGGATATCAGAAGAGATACTGAGGCATAAATTCTACCTAACATGTATCTGGCAGAGAAATAATCTATTTATCAACAAAATGGTATAAAAAGAAGCCGTCTCATCATTTGGAAGATAAAGCGAACAAACAACTCGGTCTATACCAATGACTAGAACGCGCCTCACTTATAAAGTTGAAACATGGAGTTCAAGAACAAAGACAGATAATATGTATATAAAATAATATATTGACTAGTGTTGTAGCCACCAGATATAATAAAATATGTCCACTGTACTACTTTTATGTGGTTTCTAAAAGTATTATAATACGCAGCTGCTCGATAAGTGAGTGGACGGAAAACAATATTTGATATCGATTAGAAGAGGATGATGAAGACGGTGATACTAAAGTTGTTCTTGCGATATTTAGTTATGTATTTTGAATTCAAATGCAACCAAGGCTGTTTATATCTTTTATCCAGTTGGGGTTGCTACAATGCGTATATAGAATGTATGACAGAAGAGACATTTTAATCGAAGTGGATGAGTAATGTGTCTGGGAAATAGATTATAGTAAAGTTTCTGGTTGTTACTTATGAGTGGAAATGAGGACATCAATTTTGCTAATTTTATCATCTGAATTTCGCCCCCCCCCCTCCTAAAATTAGCTTCGTCGACTATACATCTTCCAAAGCATAAAAAGAGAAAAAAGTCACTATTTTATCCAATATTTTCCAAAGCATCATGAGCTTCTATTTCTCAGTGTTTCGTTTTAAAATTTATTTCAGGGCACATGGCAATTAAAAACAAAAGCAAACTATTATACTAAACCCAAACGCTATTATTTCTATGTAAAACAACAGCTATTACACTAACAAGAAATGTTATTCGTGGTGCAGTTCAAGTTCAACGAATAAAAACTCTGTTGCCAGAGAACTCTATATTCAAATCTTGAAAATCATATTTAGTTTCTGTGATTTTACTAAAACTTTTATACTAAACGTAAGTTATTTTAAAGAACAGTTTTTGCTGATAATAAAAATATTCCATTTGCCTAGGCAATAGATACCATAACGTAGACTGAAAGTAGTATTTTCGTGGATTTCCACGAAAATACTACTTTCATTTAGTGTGAAGTTAGTAATAATAACAATCATATATCAATATTTTAATAATTTTCCAAGAGCATAGTCGTCTTTCCATAAGCACTGTTATTTCATTCTATAAATATAACATTAGCCATGTTTTAATAAGAACTCCATTATGATATATAATATTCTTATATTATATAATATTACAATACATGTGAGACCCCTTTAAATTTCACAGAACGAAAACGATTAAGATAATCTATTTAAGAAAGAAAGGATGATTTGCATTTGTATTTTTATTTTCGTTAGTTACTCTCTTTACTCTTTTACTCTTTTACTTGTTTCAGTCATTCTGACTGTGGCCATGCTGGAGCACCGCTTTAGTCGAGCAAATCGACCCCAGGACTTATTATTTCTAAGCCCAATACTTATTCCATCGGTCTCTTTTGCAGAACCACTAAGTTACGGAGACGGGACGTAAGCACAACAGCATCGGTTGTCAAGCGATGTGGGGGTGGGGACAAACACAGACACACAAACATGCACACACACACACACACACACACACACACACACATATATATATATATATATATATATATATAAGACGAGCTTCTTTCAGTTTCCGCCGACCAAATTCACTCATAAGTCTTTGTTCGGCCCGAGACTATAGTAGAGGACACTTGCCCAAGGTACCACGCAGTGAGACTGAACCCGGAACTCCACGGAGCCACCCCTACACCGATGTTATTTCACTTCCAGTCACAATAATATATGATTTTAAAATTTCCCTCTACTAAGCACTTTATGTTACTCTCTTTCTCTCTACCTCTTCAATAAACTTGTTAACCATGTAATACCCTTCTTCACGTCTAACATTTTTCTCATTCTTTACATTACTTACAATTGACGGATATTTGTCCTCAACTTGCTTGTTGTTAACACAACGTTTCGGCTGATAAACCCTCCAGCCTTCATCAGGTGTCTTGAGGAAATTTCGAACCTGGGTTCTCATTCCTAAGGTATTTTTCGATGTTGTTGTTGTTGTTGTTATTATTATTATCGAACTCGGTATCTTGGGGTTAGTAGCCCGCACTCTTAACCACTACGCCATATGCCCACGAGCATATGGCGTAGTGGTTTTTCTCATTATCTTCACCTATCTTGTCTACCACAAACTACATGAGCGACAGCATAATGCATCTGCTCCCTCACTCACTCTCACATTTTTTCTTTCTCTCTCTCTCACTCCACTTCCTCCTCTCTAAAAACTAAAGTGTAAAGTGTGAACAGGGAAAAGAATAATATTATAGATTTAGTTCAATAAAACAGTAATTTATGCTATCAATACACCACCACCATAGTTTTGAGTAACAAAGCTCATTTCATTCCATTTCAGTTCAACTGTTTGTTTACATCTACTTTTTCTTGTCGATGTATCTCTGCTCTGAAAATACAAACGTTATCTTCCTCTCCTCCCCTCTCCCTCTCAATGTAACTGCCTCCCCTCTTCATTTCTCTATATTTGCCTTTCTTTAACGTCACCACCTGAACATCTCCCTCTGCTAAATATTGCATCCTAAACATCTCTGTCTGTCTGTCTGTCTATCTGTCTGTCTGTCTCTCTCTCTCTCTTTACCTTTTCCTCCCCACTCTACAACACGTCATTAACTCTTTTCACTCCCTCTTTTGTCACTCCTTCTTTTCTTTCTCCCTCTGTTCTGTCACCCTCTTTTCTCTCACCGTCTTGCTTTCTCTTTCTTCATATCTCCTTTCAACTAATCATGTGACACTTTTGGCCACCTTAATACATCTTTCTCTTCTTCATCATCAGTTCTTTCTTCTCTGCTCACACTTCTCTCCTTTCTCTCTTACTTTTACTCCACCTCTCTAACTAACTAAAGTATAACACGCGAACGAACACGCAGATTACTATTTAGATGGTTTAGTAAGTGCTCCATTATAATATTGTAAAAACACATTCTTAATCTTAAAGACTACGTCTTTGGGGCCAAACGAAAACAGCTTATGATAATTTGATTGAGTATTTGCCAAACGTTAAGAAACATATAAAGCACGTCCAATGAAGAAAGGCATTATAAATGTCTTAATATTTCTAATCCCTTTTTATTTTGTTTTAACCAACCTAGTAGTAATTACCGTGCTGGAACATGATATACACACGTGCATAAATACATATATGGATACACGAATAGAACAACACCTAAACAGATAGAGGGGCCAATAAGTCGATGAAGACATTTACTTCATTTAACATAAATAATAAAAACAATGCAAAGGATATATATATATATATGTAGAATAATGGATTGCGAAATAAATGTTAAGCCAATTAATAGTATATTTCATACACACACAGACACACAGACACAGACACACACACACACACACACACACACACACACACACACACACACACTCAGACTTCCCCGCTTGATCTCTAAATAGTTAGCATTCAATTGCCTTCAGAGGAACTTCCCGATATTTGTCTGAATGTGTGCGTGTGTGTTGTTGCGCGCATATATTAGAGAACCAATGCTAGCCTAACGTAATGCTAACTATTAATATTTTGTGCAATTTGGTCTTTGTTATTATTCATTATTTATTATTCATTAACTATAATCGTAAAATCAATATTTTTGATACGATCTAGAATCACTTTTGAAGATGAAATGACCGAAAGATCGAGTTCATTTAGTAGTAGGCCTCTTCAATAGACTCCATCTTTATATTCATGCGAAATGTTCGTAGTTGAAAAGAAGATTTACAAACAGTTTAGTCGGATGTTATGTTATGTAAAATAGGACGTTATCTGTCCTTTGCTTCAAACATAAGCTCATCTTGGTATATTTTGTTCACAATGTGCAAAAGGTATTCATAATTTTATGTTCGTTTGCTTACTTGTGTTATTGCACATTGACTACGTTGGGACACCGCCTGGAAGGATTTGGACAATCAAATCAGCTCCAGTATCTTTCCTTTTCATTTAGAAAGCTGGCACGTATTCTATACATTATATTTATCTCTCCGATAAGTTATGGGAACATTGGCAAATCAATACTTGTTGTAAAGCGGTGGGGGTACTAATACACACACACATACACACACATACATGCGTGCGTGTATGTAGATTTATACACACCCCAGTTTCTGTTGGCCAAACCCACTCAAGAGGAATTACTCAGATCGAGGCTATAGTAGGAAATAACTGAGAAATATTCCGCACCTTTGTATTGAACTCGAAATGATGTGGATGCAAAACGCACTTCTTAACCAAACAGCCAATACTCGAGAATGTATCGTACTTTAACGTGTACAAGAAACCCTTTTTTGGTAAAAACTTAGGCCCCAAAAATATAATTCTTATACATGGATAGTATTATAATCCCTTACAAAATCTTGTTTCCAAATTTTACTCCTCCCCGCCAAAAAAAGGAGGTTCCTTATTCACGAGGGTTCGTTATACACGTTAAAATACGGTAATTACAATGTTTCTAAATTTCGAAATACGTTTGGCATCACTCTCAAACATTTTGCAACCTTGCATCAGTAGTTGAAGGGTTGCTATATCAAACTAACATTCTTCGATTATGAAGATACATAATTTCTCTGAATTATTATTGTATTCTTGTATCTTACTGATTTGTTGAAGTGAGTGCATCATTGCTTACGATACTTCAAATATACAGCATTGCGCTATATGCCATTTCAGAATTTTAATTAAATTCAAGTTCCACCACCATTTCTTACATTCTTTCTCATATGAGCTCTAGCACCTGGTACAAAGTATAGATTCTCTAACACAATATATAATAACTACATTTCCCTTATTTGTCCTTGTACCTTTCTTGTAAATAGTTGATGGATAATCAACATTTTGTGTGAAGCATGTTGATGTGGATGAAACTCTGATCAAAGCTGAGTTACAATGGTCAAAGATATTCTACTTAAGACCATTCCATATTTCTAATCAGATGAATTATTTAATATGTCCTTCCCAGTTTTTAAAAGCAACAAGAAGTGATTAGAGGTGTTATAACGTATACCGAATAATGATAGTGTGATCCGGTAATCTTAATATATAAATCTGAAGTTGTGTGTTTGTGTGAAGCCTTTTTGAATGTTTATAGAAATCCACGTTTTCCACTTTTTCGTAAAATTTTTGACATCAATAGAATTTTCTCGATCTGAACTTTCCAGTGCAGTAATTAGATTTTTTAAATTCCGTTTACTTTGTGTGATTTAAGGGAGATTTGGCTGTTGTTTCTAGCAACTTTTATATTTCATCCCTGCTACCTGGAACGCCATTCTTACACACGCGCTCAACATAAAAATATAGAGAGTAAGAGTTAAAGAGGGAGAGGGAGAGAGAGAGAAAGTGATACATACAACGTCATAGATTAAACTTTCATCTCAGTATTCTTTACCTATTTTTCATAACATAGATAAGTAAAAACACACACAACCACACATACATGACCTGTGACAACAACATACACATTGCTCTCAATCTCTATTCATTTCTCCCCCTCTTCC
>NC_068986.1:24365245-24365850 GCF_001194135.2 Octopus bimaculoides | reverse complement strand
TCTTGAAATTTTGTACAAATGTACCTTGATGTATGTACATTTCACGCATGTAAGAATTTTAAAAGAAACAACTGCAGATTATTATTGAGAAGTGTTCCCCACTCGGTGGTGTTTCGGAGCAAGTCGTCCATATTTGTTTCATTTTTCTCTATTATGTGCTTATGTGCATCCTTAGATTTCTAATGAAGTAATAGGCAGTAAAGAGAAGCAGTCATAAGAAAACTTTTAACTACCCTTATTCCTTTCTCTCCCTCTCTCTACCTCTTCCTCTGTCGCTCTCTCAAAAGCATACACGTGCAAGTACACAATCATTCAGTAAAATATAACTCATGTTCGTCAATGTTTTGTAAACTTACCACGATTTTCACTAGGGTGTTAGGGTTAAGGTTTTAGGGTCAGGGTTAGGGTTAGGGTTTCGAATTAATGTTACGGTTACGTTTTTTAGGGTCAGGGTTAGGGTTAGGGTTAGGGTTAGTGTTAGGATTAGGTTTAGGATTAGGGTTGGGTAATCGTGCGGGTGTTAATCTGAAAAATTATAGATATGTGAAAAGTACCGACCCTGCCATCTATTATAACTTTTGTTGTTCTGTTTAATATATACATAG
>NC_068986.1:24363787-24365177 GCF_001194135.2 Octopus bimaculoides | reverse complement strand
TCCTAGCTCCTGTGAAAAGGGATTACCCTGCTATGTATAATCAGGGCAGCGCAAAAAGTTGTTTTGCACAAGCATTTCTATAGCCAATCACACGGATGAAATTTACGTATGCTTAATAATTTTACGCAAAACAGCTTTCAGACTTTCCCTATTAATTTCATCGTCATTTGAATTATGAACATATTTACATCATAAGGGTTTTTTCGTTGTAAGGCTTTCTTTTTTAGTTGATTTTCAGCTAGCAAGACTTATCGTAGATGGCATAATGAGTCACACCCGGACAAGGTCGGGTTATACTGCTAGTAACTATATAAACGGATGAAGAAGAAAACATTGTAACAATTCCAAACTGAAGTGCAAAATGACAGACTGTAACTTCAATTTTCCACGATACAAAATTAACCCTCTGTACCACAATAAGCGAGCGAAGGCGAAAAGAATAAATCCACAACAATGTGTTGATGTATGGCTAAAATCATGTGATAGAGACAATAAAACGTCCGCCCGGACGATTCGACCTAAGCTTAAGTACTAAACAATGCGGCAATGGAAAAACATCACATGAAAGAAGCGTGTCCATTGATTGGACGAGAGTTAATAAACAATGTTTTCTGTCGGGACAACTGGAATTGTCTCAAGAGGAAAAATTAAGCTGTCGCCGGACGCGTAATTATGTATAGGTTTCATTTTATAGATGATGTCTAATGTTAGTTTGTTAGGTGCAGGAATTCTAAATCAGATATAAATGCATTGAACAGGACTTGACAAAAGGAAAAAAAATGAAAATCGTTTTAGACTTTCTGCTTAAATGGCAAGTTATTTGGAAATAAGTAGGCATTATGTAAGCAAGACAAAATTTAGAGTTAGCCTATTCTTTTCTTCTTCCAGATGAGGTTAACAAAGATAATATGAAATGGAAATAGGGTAAAATAAAATAAATATTGATGTTATTTTCTACTGCAATTAGTTATTTAAAAGCAATTGCAAGCGTAACATCAAGCATATTTAGGTCAGCACGATGCAACATTGTGGTTCGAATGATATCTAGCAATATCTGATTCATGAATATATATATATATATATATATATATATAATTCTATTTTTATTTATTTATGAAGCTGAGGATAGCCCTGCATTTAAACTGATGTAATGATTGCATTGTTCAATTAAATGGAGCCGCTTGAAACGGTCTGGATATCCTACTTATACGTATCTGAATCATTGCCCGTATTTTTGTAAATACCTGCGAGAGAATGTGGAACGAAAAACAAAACGATGAGACGGAGTGACTAAGAGATATTGAATAGAGACACAAATATTACTGGTTTCTATGTACTTTCTTATACGAACGTATTTTATAAATGGAAACCTAAAAAATAACAAAGGAAA
>NC_068986.1:24360574-24363467 GCF_001194135.2 Octopus bimaculoides | reverse complement strand
TATTATATATATATATACATATATATGTATACATACATACGTACATATCCACACACACACACACACACACATATATATATATATCCTCAAAGTTATAACTACAATAATCTGTAAAATCTGTGTTGCTGAATTGATATCGGAAAATAATCGTTGAAGATAACATCCCCCTTCATTTGTTTATATCATTGATTTTTGAAGATCATGTCTTGAAGTAGATATTTACTTCGAGACTAAACCATAAGTTATAACTTAGATGATAAACACTTGTTTGCAATAGTAGTAGTAGAAGTTGTGGCAGTAGTAGCAGTAGTAGTAGTATTGGTTATGGTGGTGGTGCTGGTAGCAGTCTAAGTCACGGCAATATTAGAGGTAATGGATAGTAGCAGTAGCATCAATCAATATCTATCCTATTTATTTTGATACTTTTCAAAATGTCGTTTTAATGACTTCCACCATCAGCTTGTAAAAACATCCTACTAGCGTTATATGTTTCTGAGGAGCTGGTGTATCAAAGTAATTTCATATCTAGTTTGCAATGTATACGCATTATAATGGTTGTTATCTATTTAAAGTTTATAGTGTCTATCGCTTTCAAAAGAATAAAAATATCGAAGTGTATGTATACGCAATGCACGTATTTTGATAAGTAATCTTGAAATAATAACAAAATAAATACTAGTAAAAAAGGAAGCACGCAATATGTAGCGACGAATAGCTTCAAACGGAAATCAAAATTAAGCTCATCAAAGCCTCAATATAACAAAATTTTCACTTATTAAATATAAGATTAGAATCATATCATGCAATCAACGGTTACATATGATCGAAATTTGTTAAACACACACACACATACATAACATATAAGGTGGTATTAAAGAGTTTCCGGACTGGTTCTGTGGCGCGCCAGCAGATGGCAGTACATGGTTGCGTGCTCAATGAGAGCTAGCAGTGACTTTCATGAGGCAATGTGCCGAATGTTATCGCTGTGTTTACTTCGAAAGTTGTGAAATTTGCACTTTTGTTATCACGTGTATAACGTAGTCTGCGATTTTGTTAACGACTGGTGCAAAGAATCAATGTGAAATTTCACGTTAAACTTTGAGAGTCTGGTATAGAGACATTCAGCGTCTTCGTCAAACTGACGTCAACGAGGCAATGGGTCGTAGGCAATGTTTCGCGTGGTACGGGCACTTCAAAACTGAAAGACGTCCCTGGAAGACCATGGGCGATCTGGAAGGCCTACCACGAGCGTCATCCTCATGAAATGTGGTATTTTGAATTGAGTATTCGGTCCGCCAGGTCTAGACCATCAATCGAGAGTTCTACTGTAACGTTTTGAAGCGTTTGAGGGAGGACATTTTCGAAACAGCGACCGGAATTGTAGGGCGCGAATAATTGGATTCTTCACTGACCTCTCCTCACTAGTGTGTTTCTCTTCAAAAACGACATGGTATCTCTTCTGCACTCGTCCTATTCGCCAGATTTAGCACCTGCGGACTCCCATCTCTTCCCCCAATATGAAAATGCAGCTCAAAAGTGGCCGTTTTAACTTCGTTGTCAAGATACAGAGTGAATCACAGAAGGTCCTTGACTCACTTACGGAAAACGACTTCCAGGCTGGATTCCAAAAGTGGAAGGAACACTGAGACCGGTGCATTGCTGCGCAAGGTGAATAATTTGAAGGAGAGGATGTTAAAACTTAGGTAAGTTATTTTTTTATTAAACATAACTAGACCGAGAACTTCTTGATATAACCTCGCACACAGATGCATAGATATACATAAATATTTATATATATAAACATTTATTTAAAACAACTCTCCATAACAATCAACAAGAAAAACCTAATTACCATCCCACTCAAACCTACACACCAAAAAATGATTTTAACTCTCGTGCATTATAGTCCGTCAACTGGTTACCAGGGAGAAACTTCAAAGTCACTATCCACCAACATTCTTGTATATTAATAATAAATTTGTACTCTTCAAAAGTATAAACCATCCCATCAGATTAATACGAAATTGTTTTTATCATAACTGAACATAAAACCAGATATATATGATATTCTTTATATAAGCTTAAAGCTTATGGCAATCACCGTACAATGATTAAGGAAAATAGTTTCATAAAGTAGCATATAAACCCTCGACAGAAAAAAAGAACGCAAGATAAGGCGAAGAGCTGGCAGAAACGGGCGAAAGGCATAGCGGTATTTCGTCTGCCGTTACGTTCTGAGTTCAAATTCCGCCGAGGTCGACTTTGCCTTTCAGCCTTTCGGTGTCGATAAATTAAATACCAGTTACGCACTGGGGTCGATGTAATCGACTTAATCCCTTTGCCTGTCCTTGTTTGTCCCCTCTATGTTTATTCCCTTGTGGACAATAAAGAAATAAGAAACGTTAGCACGCCGGGCGAAATGCTTAGCGGTCTGCCGTTACGTTCTGAGTTCAAATTCCGCCGAGGTCGACTTTGCCTTTCATCTTTTCGGAGTCGATAAATTAAGTACCAGTTAAGCACTGGAGTAGGTGTATTCGACTTAATTCCCTTGTTGCATGTCCTTGTTTGTCCCCTCTATGTTTAGCCCGTTATGGGCAATAAAGAAATAAGAACGTTTTCCTATCCGCGTTGAACCAACATTCCTTTGTTAACATGACAAAATGTATAGCCTTTACACCAGCGAATCAGCCACCTTTTCCTGTCAAATTTAAGAACTATAATAGCTCGTGTTTGTTTTTATATGTAACCAAACCTTCTATATGCTTTCGGAGCGAATGTTTTTTTTATTCGGCACCGTTTTTACAATCCTGTTAATAATAATAATAATGGTATTTTTATATAAGCTTAAAGCTTATGGCGATCACCGTGCAATAACTAAGGAAAAGAATCTAAT
>NC_068986.1:24356074-24360564 GCF_001194135.2 Octopus bimaculoides | reverse complement strand
TCGGCAGGAAAAAAAAAAGACGGCTTTCCTGTACGCGTGGGAGTCTAACACACATCCCTTTGTTAACGTGACTAAGTGTGTTACTTTTACACCAGCGAATCATTCGCACCAAAAGCATAAAGAAAGTTTGTTTACATATAACCCCCCCCCCAAAAAAAAAACAAACAAACACGAACTATTATAGTTCTTGAATTTGACAGAAGAAATGAGGTTGATTCGCTGGCTTAAAGGTAATACACCTAGTCGCGTTAACGAAGGGGTGTGGGTTCGACTCCCACGTGGATAAAAAAAACGCTCTTTTTTTTTCTGTCAAGGTCTTATATACCCCTTTATTAGACTATTTTCCTTAGTCATTGCACGGTGATTGCCATAGGCTTATATAAAAAATTCCATTATTATTATTTACAGGATTGTAAAAACGCTGCCGTATAGAAAAAAAAATCATTTGCACCGAAAGCATATAAATATATATATATGTGTGTGTGTGTGTATGTGTGTTCGTATGTATATATTCCATCTTCCGTCTTTCATTTGCCATATATATGTATGTATATATATATAAACGTCTGTAACGGCGATGTAAACAAACAGTTTTGAAATGATTGGAAGATAAAAATATATAGACATGAAAGTTAAAGTAGCTCATATGAAAATCACACAGGCGCGCACACACATACATGTATATATACACAAACATTCGTCAGGTTTCCTAGCAGTTTTCGTCGACGAAATTCATTCATGACCGTAGTAGAAGACACGAGAAGACACTTGCACAAGGTGCCGTGCAGCGGTGACGAATCAAAAGTCATGTGGTCGAGAATCAAAATTCTTAACAACGCAGCAATGCCTGCAAAGTAATTGGTTTTAATATCTAATAATTATATTGCCTTGTTACTGATCGATTTCAAACATTTTGTCTTTTCGTCTCCTGTTAAAGGTAACGAGAGACTGAGACACGCATTTTGTATATGGAGGTGAAAACTCAAATTTTGTTTTTATGGTCGCGTCTTTCATCAACCCGGTGCTAAGGTAACCTACAATTTTGACTAAAATCGAAATGAATTCCTTCAATGATTTCAGTTGGTTTAGTATAAAATTACTAGTAGAATTGTTGCTATAAATATAGCATAAAAAGCAAGAAATTTTAATACACAAATAGACACTTCTTTGAAACTAATATTTTCGAAGTAAATTGCAAATCTATACTAGTGTTGTTTTGCATCCACCTAAATAGCATACGTATTTCCAGCAAATATGATTTCAGAGGAAAAAAGTAAAGAAAAAACATGAAATGAAATTAGTATTTTGCATGAATATATTTTCGTAAGATCAAGACCAGTACCATACTTATAATCAATACTATGAGTAGGCAGAACAATTGCTAACGATTATAACATCAATACTTTGAGCTATTCAGAAACAGTCACGGCCGATTTAACCTTTTTTTCTTATAAATTATACAATACCTAAAGGGATATTATGTATATTCGTGGTTATTTTAGTTCTATTGTTTTTATACTTTCGCAGAAGTCCACTAGAAATTTCTAACATAATGCAAGCTGAACAGAACTCAAGTTTATATTATGTATTTATGTTTTACGATTTAGTCGAAATAGAAATATTTTTTGTCTTTCTTTTATTTTCCCGTATCAACGAAGCACATATATTATAATATTGAATGATAAAAATATTTTTACAATTAAAAAAAAATATCAGTTATTAAAAATGAAAACAATTTTTGATGAATATGTGCTGCAGTGAACTTAAATATCACTGAAGCGGTAGTGGTGATTTAACGAGAGATATGATATTTCCTAGCATACATATAACACTTTTTAGTAATAGATGTTCTCTAATTGCTAATGTGAATCAATCACCTCGTATATGTCTGTCTATGTATAAATGTATGTTATTCGATCGAATTTCTTCTGTCCCTTGCTGCATTGAGCAGCCTGCGAGGTCGTTGATAATTTGTATAACGGAAATATATATTAAGCCTTCGAGACATCGTATTTATTATGGTACTCTGTTAAGGTGTAGTAGAGAAAGACAACAGGGTGTCGTTGTTAGTAGGAGTGGTTGGGAAAGTGAAAGAAGAGAGTGAAGTATTGCATCTGAATAAATCAGGAGAGGCTAAGCTAAGTTAGGAAGTTGATAGAATTCAAAAGGACTGCTGGACAAGACGAGATAAAATGAAAGTAAAAGTTTAGGGAGAATTTAAACAAAAAATGAAAAAAGGGAAAAGATGTAAAGTTTGAAAGGGTGAGATATTAATAGATTACATAATATTTTAAAAAGCCCTAGGATTTACCCTGCTGTCTTTCTATACTAGACCACAACGATGTTGCCTGAGATACATGAGAACATATTACTCATAAGGTGATTGCAATATAATATAATATTTCTTTGGAGGCGTAATGGCCCAGTGGTTAGGGCAGCGGACTCGCGGTCATAGGATCGCGGTTTCGATTCCCAGACCGGGCGTTGTGAGTGTTTATTGAGCGAAAACACCTAAAGCTCCACGAGGCTCCCGCAGGGGATGGTGGCGAACCCTGCTGTACTCTTTCACCACAATTTTCTCTCACTCTTACTTCCTGTTTCTGTTGTGCCTGTATTTCAAAGGGTCAGCCTTGTCACGCTGAATATCCCCGAGAACTACGTTAAGGGTACACGTGTCTGTGGAGTGCTCAGCCACTTGCACGTTAATTTCACGAGCAGGCTGTTCCGTTGATCGGATCAACTGGAACCCTCGACGTCGTAAGCGACGGAGTGCCAACAAACAAAAAAATGTTTCCGCAACTGTTATATCACTATAACGACGATTTTGCGAAAAGCGTATATGATCTATAAACCATTGACTACCATACGTAATATTCGAATCTTATTATTTCTGTAAATTAACTCGTATTTTGTACACTAGCCGTATTCTAAAGGTGAAAACTCGCGATGTATTAAGACTGGATATTGAAAGGGAGTGTATCATGCTTTACTGCACTTTTATTCGATGTGTGTGTGTGTGTGTGTGTGTGTGTGTGTGTTTCTGCGTGTCTGTGTGTGTCTATTAGAGGAGAAATTACTGACGCATGAAAGCTGAAGAAATGTGGCTGTAAATTGGTAAAAATCTCCAATGCCGTCGGAAACTACGCCATATGTATGTATGTCTCTTTTCTGTATGCATGTGTGTATGTGTGTATATATATATATATATATATATATATATATATATATATATGTGTGTGTGTGTGTGTGTGTGTGTGTGTATGTGTGAAGCCGCGTGGCCTAGTGGATAGGGCATTCGGCTCACGATCGTAAGGTCGTGAGTTCAATTCCCGGCGACGCGCTGTATCCTTGAGCAAGACACTTTATTTCACATTGCTCCAGTCCACTCATTTGGCAATCATGAGTAGTACCTGTATTTCAAAGGGCCAGCCTTTTTACACTCTGTGTTACGCTGAATCTCTCCGAGAACTACATCAAGGGTACACGTGTTTGTGGATTGCTCAGTCACTTGCACGTTAATTTCACGAACAAGCTGTTCCGTTGATCGTATCAGCTGGGACGCACGCCTTCCTAACCGACAGAAAGCTCCTATATGTGTGCATTTATGTGTGTATGTATCTTCTGTATTGAATCATTGAAATCTTTCCTCAGTATAAGGAAGGATAAAGGGGCATATAAGCCCTCGATAGAACAAAGAAGGCTTTCCTGTACGCGTAGGTGTCGAACCCACATCCCTTTGTTAACGTGACTATGTGTGTTACCTTTACGCCAGTAGAAAGAACTGGTTTCTAACAAAGACACAAAGCTCCATCATTGGAATGTAAGCATGCATTTATGCATGTATGTATGTGTATGTATGTATGTACGTATGCATGCATGCTTGTGTGTATGTATTTACGGTTCATAATTTAAAGTACATAGATACACTACTAGTACATCTAACTGAAAAATTATATGTCAGGGATTGCTTGATCATTCATCTATAAATCAGCATTTTTAGTCTATTTCAAAGTAAAATAAACAAAGAAGGGGAATAGGCTGATATATACTTCAAATAATCATACATATTCATTGGAAAATATGTTGGGGGAATAAACAGACGTTTTCTCATATTTCACTTTGTCATCCGTTGCTGAAATAAGGACAGATACTTGTTTAGTAAACGCAGTAGAGACTTAGTCGCTAATTTTAGCTTATAAATCCGTCGGAAAGCCACAGATGTACATGAGGTAATATCAACAGTGTCGAGAGATAATAAAAAAAATGTTTCCAGAGTGATAGATGCGAGGGGGTAACTAGTATCGAAGCCGAGCATACTCAAGCATATACGTGTGTTTGTGCGTATGTATGTGTGCGCGTGTATGTGCGTGCTGTGTGTGTGCATATGTGCGCCACTGTTGTGTGTATATATATATATACACACACACATATATATATATATATATATATATATATATATATATATATATATATATATATATATATATATA
>NC_068986.1:24354870-24355778 GCF_001194135.2 Octopus bimaculoides | reverse complement strand
ATATATATATATATATATATATATATATATATATATATATATATATATATATATATACACATACATGTATATGCATACATGCATGTATTACTTTTTCGGGTGATTTACATTTATATCATTTCATGCAACATTACTAGGAAGATAAGCATGTTTTCATTACATTTCTATTGTTATTATATATATATTGCTAAGCGTATTTGCGTGTATTTTCCGCATTGACTCCCTCATTACGTATGTATTCAAACATTCTTATCATAATCGTCATCATGCATCATATGGGATTGCATGTATATAAGTGAGTATGTATTTGTGAAGCGTATATTCTCAATGGGTTGTGGCAACGCAGTTTTTGCAAACAATCTTTTGTATTGAATTCAGCAGGTTAAAACTTAATACAATATGGAAGTCATAAAAATGTTTCTGTCGAACGACAAAAGCAAAAGTCACAGATAAAGCATATGAGTATTGAGAAAAATTCTAAATATCACCTCTGAGATTGCAAAATTGACAGGTGTTGCTGAGATGTAACTATCTGCTGAAGAAGCAATTCTATATAAGGTTTTGAAAGAATTAAAAAAAAAAATAATAATGATCGTAAAATAAACTGTTGGTGAAATAGCTATCTCACCTCTTAATAGAGGTGTAGATACAGTTATCTACACACATGCAGATCATCAGAGAACACACAAGCGTACACATACACACGCAAGTACTTTTATACATACACAGCTACAACCCTACAAAAAAAATACACACACAAACACACGCACACACACACACGCACACACACACACAAACGAGCGCGCACACACACATATATAATGGCGTGATTTTTACGCGGTATATAATTTAAGTGCTAGATACATCAAGCCACACGCACGAATATTTATATATATATATATATATAT
>NC_068986.1:24351843-24354026 GCF_001194135.2 Octopus bimaculoides | reverse complement strand
ATATATATATACATATCTATGTGTCTATGTATTTGTAAATATGCATGTATTCCTTGAGATGGAGAAAGATCGGTCTAAACTTGGAAATTTTATTTATATTGCTATGGTTTTAATCTTACATCCTCTCCACAACAACGTAATTAGATGTCAGAAACTCGGGATGATATCATGTAGGGATTGTCACAGAAGTGATCCTTCATATCATGAAAACTTGATTAAGAAAAGAATAGGAATAATTTGCAATGATTTTCTCACCGTTAATACGTAAGAAATTCGTATTCCTTACTGTACCATTCTCTTGCATCTTCAGCAAGAGGGCGAATAAGAAATATTAAATAAGGAAATTGCTTTTCTTGAAATATTGATTTCTTTGTGAAACCGAAAGAGCAAAATGATTAAAATTACAAAGCAAAAGATAACAATTTGCTGGGATCTCATACCCGAATCTAATCAGCCAAACAGCATCGTTTCTTTGTTGCCCATCTATTGAATCAACCACATTGCGTTTTGAACTCAAACACTCTAAATTATATACATTAATAAATAACAACAAATACAGTTTTCTAATTGCATACACAATGTATAATAACTATATTAGATACAGAATATTTTAATTAGCTGTTGGCTCATTTAATGACCCCCACCGACACAGGAGATATGATGAAGGTAAGATACGCCTGGTGCTGCTGCTGCTACTACTACTACTACTACTACTACTACTACTACTATTGCTGCTACTACTGCTGCTGCTGTCAGCATTTACACCTCCACTATACTAATACAGTCATCTCCATTTAGATCTTGCTATAATAATTTCCATTATCATATGTACGTTGAATAACATTAATTTTGCCAACGCTTACTGTTATTAATTACAAATTTCATCAAATTATGATGCACTTGCTTTGATCAGCATTTATATATTCCTTCTTGCTATAAAGAAACGCTAGGAAATTGTCAGTCATGATGACCAGTATACCTATTTTCAGTCAATATTTTCACATTTCACATCATATGCGTAATATATTTCTTACATAATACTTTACTTAATTCAGAATAATAGATGTAGTAATGAAACCCAGAGAAATGATAGTGCATACGCAAAAATATAGACACTTAAGTTGGGTTTTAAGAAACAGAAAACATTTTGATTAGAAATTATATAAAGATATATATATATATATATATATATATATGTGTGTGTAATTTCTCATCGAGATGTTTTCTCTTTTTTAAGCCCAACTTAAGTGTTTATATTTTTGCGTATGTAATATCATTTCTCTGGTTTTCAGTACTACTTCTGTTATTCTGAATTAAGTAAAAGCTCATGTAAGAAATATATTACGCATATAATATGAAGATTACTTTGAAAATAGGATTGTTACTATGAAAGTTGATATATTTTAAATTATTGTTGGGTTTATGATACCAGTAACAAGGTTCAGATTAACAACCAGCTAATTAATTCGGAATATTGAATCTTTGTAGTTCAAATTCTTTTGGTTACTGTAAAATACATCATTATATTAGTAATTTAATATTAAATACAGATTACCAAATATGATGTCTTCATTATCCTAAATAATTATGAGTATAAATACATTCATTTAATTTACTAATTAATTGATGATAATTATAACAAGAATGATAATGAAAAATAAATAATTTTATTTGACTTACTAACTAAATTAAATAACCACAATATTTATTATTATGGTATTGTATAGTTTATAACTTGCATTCTTATTACAACAATATTTTGTTATTTATGAAAGAATCAATAAGATTTGGATATATATTATATATGGTCATTCAATTAAAAAATACTAATATTAATTATATTTATCGAGGAACAATACTCAATCTTTGTTTTTGTTTATATCAATTTTTATTTACTGAGTTCTCCCTTCCATAATATACAAAAAATAATCCTTATTTAAGTATCTTCAAATCTGATTACTTCTAAAAAAAAAAAAAAAACTAGTAATATTTTGATATCCACTATTATAGCCTAACTCTATATCTATGGGGTATTTAAGGTTATAGTGTTTGTAACTTTCAATTTATCTTCATTATTACGGAATTCTCCCTACGACAAAATTATGTAAACAAAGAAATTTTTTGTTAGGTTTCTATTCATATCTATTACACACACACACACACACACACACACACATATATAT
>NC_068986.1:24337913-24351650 GCF_001194135.2 Octopus bimaculoides | reverse complement strand
GTGTGTGTGTGTGTGTACAGCTCTATCTATCTATCTATCTATCTATCTATCTATCTATCTATCTATCTATCTATCTATCTATCTATTTGGGACATGCGTGCGCGCAGGTGTCGGTGTATGAGCGCTCGTATCTGTGCGTATCAAATAAGGATCTATGCGATACAAGCATTGACGCACCAGTATTCCACCATGTAGTTGGCTTACGAATAACAATGATACCGACAATCTATCATCCAGTCAATAAAACAAATAAATGAATGTTTAATAGTTATTTTATATTAAGCATTCTATAAATTCAATGTATGTAGAAAACATACTGTATATTTATTGTGTTTTAACTATCGTAATAACACTATAAGAATGAGATATAGTATGTTTTCCATAGAACGAGCAATTATTTGCTCTGTAATATAGGATATAATCATAGTACAAACCGGACCATTTCATCAGACATGTAATTACAATTGACAGATGTATTGAACTGTGAGAAACTATATAATGTAACGCGTGAAAATACCGTCGGTAGGCAGTTGGAGTGTCTATTTTATATCTATATTATTTTATCCTTGCCTTAATGGTATGCCCGGTGTTTATGTTACCTCTAAATAATTTATTATTTCCGTTTACCTTGAATGGAATTTTGAATGGAATTTTTAAAATACTAACGAATTCTTTTTGAGCTTTCCCAGATCATATTATTTACTGTTTCAGGATACGGTTCTACTGTTGTCTGTAGTTCAATTTTAATAGCTGTTATATGCTTCACTCAGTGTGTAAAGTATATTAACTAACCAAATCCGAAAGTATATACCCTGCAACTATTCCTGGCATTCATTTGGCCATATCTTATGTTATTGATATTTGCAAATATTTTTCTCTAAAACTTAAAAACCGTCCATGTAAAGGCGTTTAGAAGTGGATGGGAAGCATTCTTCAACACCTAGTGTGAATCCACAGCTGGATTTGTCTTCGTTATTGAAATACTACCTGATTGTGGAACTTGCATTTCCATTTTGTCGATTTTGTCATATTTCAACCATAAATTATATATGTGGATTTTAGTCCATTGAGGCTATCATTATGTGAACATAACTCCAGCCAAACGACCGAGTTAATCTGGCGCATTACAGGCAACGTTAGCAAGCGCATAAGGGAAATATTTATCAAATAGGCCATTTACTACTTCCCTCGAAACATTACTAAATCTTCCATACACATGACAAGGCTAAATACACAACTATAGAATGCAAATAACTAGAAGTATCTAGGCTAAATAAAAATCCTATGAACGCAAAATACATAAGTTGTATTTAATATCTATTTAACCGAGAACACTTTAAAGAATTCGTACGCATATTACACTTATATTTCTTACCAGGGAGCAACAACGATGTATTTAAAAATGCATTTGGCATTTCAAAGTCAGAGAAAAACAGCAATCACACACTAGCTTTGCAGAGGCGAAGTTATATTTTGGCTGATTTATTTATTTTCAATCATAAATGATCGAAAAACGTTAGTTTGTAATACTGCCAGAATATAACCTGAATTTGACAGAGCTAATATTATCTTCTTTGACACCTAGGTTCCTGAAGAAAATGTAAAGATTCTTCTGGAATCTGTAGGTGACGTTTCGGTTACGAG
This sequence comes from Octopus bimaculoides, assembly GCF_001194135.2. Lineage (NCBI taxonomy): Eukaryota > Metazoa > Mollusca > Cephalopoda > Octopoda > Octopodidae > Octopus > Octopus bimaculoides. The sequence continues at coordinate 24,350,006 of NC_068986.1, read as the reverse complement.
GTTTGGGATCTGTCTAAAGAAAGGTAACTTTCAGTCTTGTAAGAATATTCATGGCACCGTGATTATAAATTTTAAACTGGTTATATAAACAGATGACATTTGCTATACCAAAAAATTCGATACTCAATATTTATAGTAAAACTGTGTTTTAGGAAATAAAGTACAATAGTATTGACTTCAGGTGAAAATGTAATTCTCGTATCTATTTTGGCTTCCTTGAACATTTTCAGTTGCATATTACTGTATTTACATGTGGTTCGATTTGTTCGACTAAAGGCGGTAATCCACCATGGCCGCTGTGAAATTACTGAAACAAATAAAAGAATAAAAAGAATATCTACGTGTGTGTGTGTGTGTGTGTGTATGTGTGTATATTTATATGTGTGTGCGTGTGTGTCCGTAGGCTCATGTGTTTGTAAGCGTGAATCTGTGGCCCCGAAATGAGTAATGTAGGCAAAGTACATCATCTTAGAAATACAATTTATAAGAGGTCATAAATATTGTGTAAAATAATTGTGAAGTTAAAACGCACACAAATACTATAGTGTACAAGAGACAAAAACCGATGAATTTCATTTTTAACTTTGTTGCACCTAATCGATTTCATAGTATAGATATCGATTAAGCATTCCAATATGCACAATATTTTAGGTTTTCTGCTTAAACCATACGAATAAATACATTCTATAACAGGCGGAAATACTAGTCCTCCTATGAAACCATTTCAAAGCCATGATCTAGCATGTAAGGGACCATCGTTGGATCTCTCAGAGCCACATGTTAACATGATATATATTGATATATATCTCATGGGACCGACAAAGATATAGCTTTCAGTGCACTGCGCCTAACAGTTGACTCAGTTCTAATCTAATGAATCTGACTTCATTATTTCTGTTCGTTTCTCATTCATTAAAATATAAATAATTTTGTGAGCATATGGATGTATATGCATACGTCTGTTTCGGTATATGTATGCGTCTCAATGTATATATATGTATATGTGTGTGTGTGTGTGTGTGTGTACGCGCGTGTGTGTGTGTGTGTGAGTTTGTGTGCCTGTGTTTGCCCCCCCCAACATCGCTTCACAACCGATGCTGGTGTGTTTACGTCCCCGTAACCTGGCGGTTCGGCAAAAGAGACGGATAGAATAAGTACTAGGCTTACAAAGAATAAGTTCTGAGGTTGATTTGCTCGACTAAAGGCGGTGCTCCAACATGGCCGCACTCAAATGACTGAAACAAATAAAAGAGTAAAGAGTATATATATATATATATATATATATATATATATATATATATATATATATATATATATATATATATATATATACATATGCATGTGTGTGTATGTGTGTGCGTGTGCGTGTGTATTTGTGTGTATTATTGAAGAATTTAAAAAGGTAGGTTTTCGTATGAAGAAACGAAAATATCTCCATAAGATTAAACTCAACTATAAACTAACAACAATACAGAAGAAGCTTAACGACTATCGCAATCTTAATTAAAAAGATATACTCATCAATATTACCCCGTTAATTGAAATAATGTACGCTGCTGCTTTAGTGGATGGAAAGAAAACTGAGTATTCCATAAATAGAAATATCAACGCTTAAGCATACAACATAGAAAAAACTAGGAAATAGTATGGAAAATAAGACAAAGAAATATTTAATCCTTAATGAAATCAATAATGCAACATAAATGAAAGAGGAAACAAATACTACAGGAAAATATAATTGAGGAGCAGGATGTACAGGAAATGAAAGAATACCTACTATGAGAGTTCCCTGCCAATTCGTAAAGAATCTTTATGAAAAGCGCCAACGATATTCTAAACACAATAGCATGATTTTCATCCTAAATAGTTATATCTAGTTGTAGCGTGATTTTCATGTAAAATCTAGTTGTAGCATGATATTCATTCAACATAGTTGTATCCAGAATTTAATAAAAGTAAAATAGATGTCAATGCTGCACCAAAAGCAAGTTCAGTAAATGTAGCGAAGGAATCACGACAGAAATGATTGGTCAACACAGGAAAGACAGTAAGGGGTTGGGCGTTCATACTGGGTAATATTCATTGCATTTTTGATTTTGAGAAAAAAATATTTTTAACAAATGTTTACTACTTTACGAAAACCTCAATCAACTGAGCAACTGGCCTCTTCTAAATGCGTTCAAATCACCATCAAACCCATGAAAGTAATATAGTTTTAAAACTTAAAATTAAAGTTACATTCTTCAAAGAAACAAATCAATTTTCAATTCAGATGCTGAAATTTACAGATCTGCAATCATTATTAATTTTAGGTCTAAAAAAAGGAACCAAGTACACCTCGAATCGAGTCAGGATAATCATTTTAAAGTATTGTATGCGGGAATCACTAAAACCTAATTAGATAAAGATAATTAGGTTTATTGCTTTGGCAACTGGATAAAATTTGACTACAATTTGGGTATCTGCACTCATGAGCGAATCGAATTCTTTTCTGAAACTGCAAAGTAGTAACGATTTACACTGGCTGGTGTAGAAACAAAGAACTGCTTAGGAAATAGTAGCTCTCGACTAAATCAATCACAGAGGAAAAGAAATGGGAAGAAAAGAAATTTCCAAATACCTGGGGATTAACAAAATCGAATTAATGCAACATGCCAAAATCATAGTGTTAATTCAAAAGGGATATATCGGACAGACTATAATGAAATTAGGTAAAATAATTATTAAGTAGAAGCAATACAGGCTTTACATGTGACGGTATTAAGCGCGAGCTTCAGTTTGAAGAATAGAAATACGCTAAGATTCTTGAACCAGACACGTAAAAGAAAATTCCAAACTACATCATCCCAACACAAGAAATACACAAACACTCGCACATATACTCGCATGCACGTTCACACACATACGCAAGCTAATACACATATACACACGCACATGCGATATTTCTTTCTTAAAGCAAAATTGCATTAACGGGATTCTGCAACAAGAATTTGTCTCTGCTCCTAGTACAGTAACATCGCACACATACCTACAAACACGTGACACCATATCGCGAACTATTTTAAAACTTGATTGAATCAAATCACTCCACTCGCTACATAAAACAGGCTAGAAAAAACATTATCCGAAATAGTTATATGGCATATATATTCTCACAAAAAATTTAACATTATTTAAAAAACAAAACTAAACAAAATAGTTATACATCATTGAAAATAATTATACATTATTTTAATGCGCATAACTACACGCAGGATTAAACTTAGCATAGAAGAATGCAGTTTTAAATGTGATAGAATTAAAATGATTAAAATTAAGGCTTCATAGGTCATGTTCCGAAACAGATACTCATAATGTGTCACAAAAAAATATGTACTTATGCTTTAAATCTGTTGATGTTTTTACTTCTACATATATACTGCTTTGTGAGACCGCTTTGTATTACCATAATCAACAAACTGAAATAGAAGACCCTGTGAACAGGAAAGCTAGATGATAAATGAAAAACTCTCAACTTAATCCGCTCCTTGCCACCGTTGCATTCATCATGGTGCTTTGTTAACGGATTCTTTGTATTCCAGGATATGGAATATCTCTCTGTTGTATTCTTGTTCAATACTACAGTTCTCCGTATGTCATAACTAGCACCTGCAACCTGCTAATGTCACAAATATCATTTGTGCTATAGAGATGCATTATAAACATTTTAAACTGTACTTCAGCTTCAGTTCTTTGATGGCTCAATCGAACTATTTTGATGAATAACATGAAGTCATTCAATACGAAAGTAGAATATCAACTTTGTCATGGCGAAATAGAAAACACCATAACACTGCGTTATAATGATAAAATAATACAAACATCTGTCTTCTCAGATGTAGAAGATTATTTTAGAGATTCTCCATTGCATGGAGACTCAAGAAAGAAACCAATAAAGTGTTCACGAATTCAGTAGTGATATCTAAAGCAGTATGATGACAGAGAGAAAGAGTAGCAAAATGTATTCAACGAGGAGCAATTTAATTCATATACACAGAAATATGAGAATGAAAACAAAATCGATACTAAAAGTACATATGGATCGGTGTATCTCATAAGAAACGACATACACAAGGGAAGAAACCTTATAACGTATTTCTAAATTTCAAGCTCATATTTAAATACAAACTTATCAAAAGAACATACAGTTTATAAGGGTACACTTCGTATCTTAGCAATAAAATATAGCCTTAACTAATAAATAAATAATAAGTTAAATGAAGTGTCTACATTGTACTCCAACCTAACTGCTATAACCTAATGCAGGTTAACAAAAATATGTCTTTATACAAAATATAACTATTATAAAGTACTTCTTCTTCATCTTGTAAAATATTTAGATGGAACCAGTGTGGCAAATATAACGTAGTGTTAATATACTTAATGCAGAGGTAAGTTAAAATTCTAATTAAAATTATCAATGCGATACAAAATTAGAAAGAATATTAGCCATCCAATAAGAGAAGAAATATTGGTATATGACACCATCATATTCGTAAACCTGTACATTTACTGCTTTGGCAAGTATATGTAAATACATATGAGTTTTATTATAAGGCCATAAAGAAGACAGCGAGCTAGCAGATCTATTGGGTTGGCAACTCAGTTCCCGCGGTTTTTAAAAAAAATTTTGGAATTTATTGCGCTTTTAAATTTTGGAATCGATTTTTTTCGAGAATCCTATTTTTGAATCATTTTGGAAACTATATTTTTTTTCTAGTTGATTTTAGTTATTTTTTGTTTATTTTCAGATCATTATAATGGAATGTAAAGTTAAGAAATACGACCATTTTCGACACCCACTTCTTTTTGCTTTTAATCAAGGTTCTAAAGCCGCAAAAGCTGCTTACGACACTTGTGCTGTGTATGGAGAGGGTGCCATAGCTAAAGAACCGCTCGTGATTAGTATGCCAAATTTAAAAATGGAAATTTTGACCTCAAAGACAAACCTCGTTCTGGCCGTCCAGTTGAGTTCGATGAAGAGCGATTAAACCAACTTTTGCTCGAAAGTTTTCTTCAAACAACAAGAGAATTGGCAGTGGAAATGGAATGCTCCCACACTGCTATAGAGTAGCATCTTCACTCGATGGGAAAGGTTAAGAAGTATGGAGCATGGGTTCCACATGCTTTAAGTGATAACAAAAATCAACGAGCCACAATCTCCGCTGGTTTGCTTGCTCGTCACCGCTCAACTCATGGACACAGGCAACGATTTCTTTACCGAATCGTTACTGGCGACGAAAAATAGTGCCTACACATCAATATGAAGCAGCGAACGGCTTAGCCCCGGTAAACAAGCGACACCGCGCGTGAAACAAGATCTTCATCCGCGTAAAACGATGTCGTGCGTATGGTGGGACTGGGAAGGGATTATCCATTACGAATTGCTTCAACGGAACCAAACGGTCAACGCGGAACTCTATGGTCAACAGATGAAACGACTCAACACGGCTACACAAGAGAAAAGACCTAATCGGCAGCATGGAGTTCTTCTGCTGCACGACAACGCCCGCCCTCATGTCGCTAATATGATCAAGGAAGCTATTTAAACGCATAACTGGGAAGTGCTGCCACACCCACTGTACTCTCATGATTTGGCACCAACGGATTTCTACGTCTTTCGATCTCTTTCAAATTCGCGGCGTGGAGTCTCGTTCAATGCTGATGAATCGAGAGCTTGGTTGGATCAATTTTTCGAGTCGAAATCGGGTGATTTCTACCAACGGGGTATTGAAAATTTTGTTGAACGTTGGGAAGAAGTTGTAAACAACAAAGTTGAATACATTGTTGATTATTTAGTTGTTATTTTTTTTAATTACACCTTTTAAAAAATTTAGATTAAAAAAAAAAACGGCGGGAACTTAGTTGCCAACCTAACTCCTCATTTATGATCCGCCTCATTAATTTCTGAACTCCAATTCTACCGAAGTCGGTCTGCCTTTCGAGGTCAATAATAAACACCAGTTAAATACTGATATTGTTGAAACTCTTCTCTAAAACTACCGGTTCTGTGCCAAAATTTGAAACCATTATAAGACCTTAATAGCAATACAACATGCTCCTGTCATGTTTCTTGTCAAATTGAATAATTTTTGTATTTTTTTGTTTTTTACATACCGCAGTTAACTTTATCTTTCCTTTACTGATTTTCATGTTGATAATTTCACCGAGAAATATAATCTCTAAGCAATTCGCAATAATATACGGAGAGATACTACAAACAAAGTGAGTGTACAGATAAAACGTTGATACCAGATAACATTGAAAGTCAAAGGTTTTGGAGACATATGGAACAAAGACAAGGATCACAAGAAGGATGTTGAAGGGTTGCAAGAACTGAAACAAACAGTAGTCAGTCCAAACCAAGATGAACTAGTCATTTAAGTTAGGAAAGTGAAGGAAATCAGCAAACAAATGGGCAACTGGAAGGCCCGGGACCAGATGGAGTTCAAGGTTACTGAATCAATAGAATTTGTCAATGTCATGCACGAATAGCTGAGCAACCCAATACCTTGTTAAATGCCGACCACGTAACACCAGAGTGGTTAACAATGGGTATCACAGTGCAAAAAAGTGGTACGAACATAAACGCGAAAGCATCATCGAAAATGATAATGCAAAGATCCTGTGGGATTTTATGATTCAGTGCGACCATGAGATAGAGAATAAGAAACCAGATATAATGTTAATGGACAAAGAAAGCAAACGATGCTGGATCATAAATATAGCATGCCCAGCTGTCAACAAATTATGCGGTAAGGAAGAAACAAAATTCGATAGATATGACAGGTTTGCTTGGGAGGTTTAGCAGTTGTGGTCGCTGAAAAAGGTCGGAGCAGTACCAATAATCGTCGGAGCCCTGGGAACAGTGAGTAAAAATACATGGAGCAAATAGGGGCTGCAATAAGGGTGGAGCATTTGCAGGAAATAGCACTACTTGTAACCGTTCGAATATTCTGGTGGGTGCTCGAAAATCTAACGGATGTTACCTTAGTTCACTGGTAGTAAACAGTTGGCACCGTAATATATCTCCAGCATTAGAATCTGTGCAAAGGCAATAATAATAATAATAATAATAATAATAATAATAATAATAATGATAATAATTTCTACCATAAGCAAAAGGCCTGAAATTTTGTGGGAGGAGACTAGTCGATTACAGCGATCCCACTGTTTCACTGTTACTTCTTTTACATATACATACATACATTCACACACACACACACACACATATATATATATAAATACACACACACACACACACACACACATATATATATATATATATATATATATATATATTATATATATATGTATATAGATAGATAGATACATAGATAGATAGATACATACATACATACATAGAGAGATAGAGGGACATATTCTCATATATGATGCTATAAAAACGGTATCTGAAGTTTCAAACTGTTTAGTTAAAAACAATTAATTAAAAAATCTGGCGTTGAGATTGAACAGATCCCTCAACTGGGACTTATTTTATCGACTCCGAAATGCTGAAAGGTAAAGGTGACCACAGTGGAATTTGAACTCAGAACGTAGCGACGTGAGAAATACCGCTCAGTATTTCGTCCAGCGTGCTAACAATTCTGCCAGCTAGACGCCTTAATATTAATGATAAAAATAATCCTTTCTGATATAGGTACAAGACCTGAAAATTTTGGGGAGGAAACTAGTCGATTACATTGACCCAGTGTTTCACTGATATTTAATTTATCGACCCCAAAAGATGATAGGCATAATCGACCTCGGAAGAATTTAAACTCAGAATGTGGCGACGGGCTGCAGTACCAGGCAGTGGCTCTCATGGCTTCTGATCTCAATTGATTAGAAGTGTTATCATGTACATCGTTTTGTCTTGGTATTAAAGATGGGCTACAGCAACTATTGTGCTCAATACCACAGATTTGCTTGTCAGTTGTTTGACCTTAACCAGTTGAGCATATCCCTTGGTGGCTGACGATATGTGCATCTCTGATCATGAGCAGAAGTAGTGGGGGAGCATCATAGCCATGTGTTGAGAGGAATTCTTTGGGGTTTGAATAATTCCCCTTTGGAAACATGGGTGTTTTGCTCAACATCCTTAAACAAACCTTATTCAGGGACCTTTTGTGCGGGATGGGCTACTCGACCTGAAGAAAATTCTAATTGGGCCCCCACCTGTGAGGTCATGTGCTGTTTATCTTGATATGAGATCACCATGTCTCGCACATATGGTTATGATGCATGTCCCTGGTGTACTCTTATCAGACGGGTGGTCATGATGGGTATAATGGGCTTCGTATATTTCACCCCAGTATCACTTTTATGGCATGCCCTACTCTCTCACTCAATAATAATAATAATAATAATAATAATAATAATGATTTCAAATTTTTCCACATACGTAGCCATTTGGAGGATGTGGATATGTCGATTACATCCACCTCAGTGTTCAACTGGTACTTAATTTATCGACACCGAAAGGATGAAAGGCAAAGTCGACCTCGGCGGAATTTGAACTCAGAACGTGAAGACGGGCGAAATACCGCTAAGCATTTCGTCCAGCGCACTGTCTGCTTCTTCTTCTTCTTAATAATAATAATAATAATAATAATAATAATAATAATAATAATAATAATAATAATAATAATAATAATAATAGTAATGATGATGATAATAATAATAATAATAATAATAATAATAATAATAATAATAATAATAATAATAATAATATACGGTATTTCTGCTAAATCCAAGAAAATATATGAAAACAAACGTGCTTAATATAGTCCCATATGGATGTTCAAATGAGTTACTGCTAAGCAAACACTCTTCTTTTATTTATTTACACCCTAGTTTGCTGCTTAGGCAACAATTATCGCACCACACAGAATCCTCTCTTGGTCAAGTACTAGCAGCAATTTTTACATACTCCCAAACGTTACACCTTTTATTTTTCCTCTGTAGCCGGAATTTTTTTTACGAGGGGCTGCTGGAAAGTTCCCGTCTTTAAGGGTATCGTGAAAGGCGTGGGAGGCCCGACTTTCCAAGTTCTTTTGCAGGGCTTAGAAGAACTGAAGGGCCGTTGCAATAAGTGTCTGAATCTGAGAGTGGAATACGTTGAATAAAATCATAATTAACTGATCCTCCTCTGTTTCCTTTTACCCAAAGCAAGGAACTTTTCACCAGCTTACCCTCGTATTTTTTTGAAATTACTGTTGATCATAAATAAATGAATAAATAAATAATGAATATAAACAATACAAATAAAAAATAAAACAAATTCACTTGAGTTTAAATGAACAAAAAATATTTCTGAAAGAAACGAACTTATGGATAACTGGAATAGTTTCGGTTTAGCATATTTTTAAAATTTGGTTATAACATGGATATCTAATATTAAGTCATAATTATTTACTTTTATGTGTTATATACCCGAATAGCGCAGAAAATTATATTATGTTATACCTTTTCGTAAAATGTAATTTTTCTGATAAAAGAATTTGCTTTAATAAATTCATATTGTTTCACTCCATTTTATGTCCATCTCATTTAATTTATTGATGAAGTCAAAAAGTTAAACGGTGTCAATCCTTTGGTTTTCTAGCTCATTGCACATTTTCCCATCACACGACTATAAACATTTAAAAATAGTATCGCAGAGAACATAAAAATGTCGCAGGAAGTTTTCTCTTGAAAGCCATCAAACTTCAGTAAGTGATAAAAAAAGAAAGTAGAAGCAAAGCACAAATTGTTCATTTTTCATGTTAAACTTTTACGAAAATGCAGGTATTCAACAGATAAGCATTTTTATAATATTTACCGCTTTAATAACATTGTGTAAAGTTTTATGTAGCCCACCAGTGAGATGGTTGCAGCTAAATGTTGCCAATGAATAAGTCAGTGAATCGTAAAATTTGCAACTGCTAGTTTGAATGTGCTCTAAATTCACAATGGCGCCCAAAGGTAACAGGTCTGTGTTATATGTGGAAAGTGAAAGTGTTTTTATTACTTGGAAATGAAAAAAAAAAAAAAATAGTTGAAATGAACAAAAGGTTGTAATAATTTTATTCAATAAATTTTGCTTTTTACTACTTACTGACATATTACACTCGGAAAACCAAAGCAATGCTTATAAGGTTATTCATATATAACTGGCACTGCTTCATTCAAAATGGTTATTACTTATATTAATGGAAATGCAAGCGCAATATCATGATTGCTGTTATTCATTAACAACATAGAGCTAGAAAGACATGATTTACAAAGAAATTAAGGATTTCTCGTTTATCGAACTACAGTACAGAACAGAAATTTTCGGTAATGAAATCATTAACGAAAAGAAATAGATCAAAATTTAGTCTCAATTTCCAGATGCCGAATCGTAGCTAACGCCATTTTCCATATTTATACAATGAAACTCTTACTAGTTTGTTATCATCATTTTTTTAGTATTATAAAAGAGTCTCTGGTCAACTCTCATAATCTTCTTTCTTCCTACTCCAAATTTCAATGTTTTATTACCCGCTAATTTTGTTTATGATCGCGTTAACTTGACAGTGAAATAAAAATTTGTATGAAGTAAAATCTCTAGACAATAAACTTTTAATCTTTAATGATATTTAATTAGATTTAATTAGTTCTCGCGATGAAAATTTGATGATGTAAAACTTATGGCGATTGTTGATAACCACATTTTATTTTATCCAACGGTTGTCTGTACTAGTTATTCTATTTTTTTAAATTTTTGCAACGGTAGAAGAGTTTTTTTTTATCTATTTTCTTTTCTTCAACCAGCTTGATCATACTCGAAGGTACGTTTTAGTGAAATGAAGTATTCTCTGTGTGTTAGCGTTGCTCTTGCAGCAGTATTTTAAAAACACCTAAGTCGGAGAGATGGTTGAATCGAGAGATCGTGGTAACAAAATGCTTTGCAATATTAGTTCCGGCACTTTACGTTGTGAGTTCAAATCTAATCGCGGTCAACTTTATCTTTTACGCTTTCGAGTTCGATAGAACATAGTACCAGCCAAGAACTAGAGTCTATGTTATCGACTTGCTCCTTATATAGGCACAGTTTGGCCAAGAACAGAGACACAAGCCTTTGGACAGACGTGTAATACATCATGCTACACCGCCTCACTCACCTCATCAAGGATCTTAAACACCAATATAATAATAATTAAAATAATAATAATAATAACAATAATAATAATAAAAATAAAAATAATAGGATGGAAGATTGTAAAGATAAAGTATTGCACAGGCACTTGAGAATGGATGAAACTGAAAATGGGTGGATAAAAAGAAATGCATGGACAATATCAGGCATTTTGAAAATAAGACACACAGAGGAAAAAAGATGGCTATGGATGACTAAAAGTGATTTAAAATCGGAAACGGAGGCTCTACAAGAGCAAGCATTAAGACCCAATTACATAAAATACAGCATAGACAACACAGCAGAAAATGATATGTTCAGAATTTGTGGACAAAATGGTGAAACCGTATGGCATATTACCAGTGAATGTACGCCATTGTCCCAGAAAGAATATAAGAGACGTCATGACAATATAGCAAGGCTTTTCCAATGGACTCTTTGCAAAAAGTATGGACCTGAAGGAACAAAAAGTGGTAAGAACATAAACCCGAAGGCATCGTCGAAAATGATAATGCAAAAATCCTATGGGATTTAATAATTCAGTGCCACCAAGAGATAGAGAATAGGACATCAGATATAATGTTACTTTAGAAAGAAAGCAAACTATGCTGGATCATAGATATAGCATGCCCAGCTGACAACTGAGTATGAGATAAGGAAGAAAGAAAAGTTGATAGATATGACAGGTTTGCTTGGGTGGTTAAGCAGTTGTGGTCGCTGAAAAAAGTGGTAGTAGTACCAATAATTGTCGGAGCCCTCGGAACAGTGAGTAAAAATCTTGTGAAATAAATGGAACAAATAGGGGTTGCTATAAGGGTGGAGTACTTGCAGGAAATCGAACTGCTTGAAACCGCTCGGTTACTGCGGATGGAGCTCGAAAAATAAGAGATGTT
>NC_068986.1:24334502-24337794 GCF_001194135.2 Octopus bimaculoides | reverse complement strand
ATATATACATATATATATAGTTCTACAGCTTATTCTATATCTTACAGATTTGTATGTGCAAATACAATTTCTTTCGTACGTAACCAAGAACTTGCTTCTATTGTTCATCCCTGACAGAAACATGAATGTGTTACAATGCTAGTCAGAAAATGGCATGTAACACAATACCTATAGATTCTCTATTTCTCATATCGATTCCCAGTTTTTCAGGTTTCCAATTCCAATCCGTTTTTTTTCCTCTTTATTATTTCTAACTTGCGTTTTTTTCATATCTTTGATAACATTTCTTCCAGGAAATGTAACACTAAATTACATAGCAGCATTTGTGTGTTTAACCCCATTGACCTACTTCCAACAATTTTGACCCTCTTCTTTGACCTATCACTCGTTACTTTCAATTCAATTCCATTTCTCCGAATGGAGAAAATATCTGATAATCTACAATCGATCTTTTCACTTGCTAAAATCAGTATAAAGTTTCTTTTCTGTAATAGCCGCTGGCATTACTGCGTGGTAAAAATGTCTGCCTTTTGTCCATTTAGTTCCGCGTTCGATCTTGTTGAGTTGTAGTTTGGGTGTCCTATGCCACATCTTCGTAGTCATGAATTCATTAGGAGAGGGTTGGGCTCATCCCATACTGTATGGGAAACTATCATAATTATAAGTGTGTCTAAGTGCGTGTGTGCGATTTATGTGTGTGTGTGTGCGTGTATGTTTGTGTGCGTCCGTGCGCGTGCGCGTCCATGCACGTGTGTGCGTGCACATTTATAACATTCAACCTGCAATGTGGAATATGTGATTAAATCATGCTTTTGATGGCTCCAGATGTTATTACTTGAAGTTTGTTTTAGGAAGGTAAGCAAATATCTAGTTGTACAAACGTCCGTGATGAGTTAAGCTTTGGATTCTTTCGCTTCTTTACTCGTCGCATGTAGAATTGGTTCTGAATTTGCTGAACCACAGAAGACGCTGATAAATCGTGGTACAACTAAGTGACATTTGAAGTAACTCTGATGAAACAAATCTTCTTTAGTAAGTAATACAATTCTTTGGTTCACCATGTCATAATATTTCATGTCATTATCGTTATCCATTCGAGTCAAAACACTCCGTCCGTAACAGTGGACGGAGATGCTTTCAAACCTTTGAGATACTTCAATATATGTCGTTTCTTAGAGTGGCAAAAACCATATAAGTACGTTAACCATGAGAGAATGGAAGTCCGTTTTAGTGTGACAGTCATACCATTGTTTTTTCAAATAAAATATCAAAAGAACATGACAACAATGTGTTTCATCAGTCCTCACCTGACAGTAAAAGAAAAGTGCAGTAGTTTTTTTTATATTCCTTTGGTCGCTATTGATAACGGGAGTCAGCTGAAAACTTCATAGATTGACCAAGATACTCCCCAAGGAATGTGACCAGTTGAGGTTTACCTTTCAACATAGCGCCCCAACCTCTTGTAGCCCATACATTCATTTTAAGCGGTGTTGCAGTGCATAGATTTGATTGGGAACGAAGCTTTCATCTTCCTGCGATACTGATTCCCAGCCAAATGGATTTTCATGTTGTGAATGATAGTCATATGTCGCTAAATCAAGAGAATAGGGATGGTGATCAACCGGTTTAAAGCCACTGTCACGAACGGCAACTATTCAGACCAAGGAGTTGATCACTAGAGCATTGTCCTTCTCGTCGCGTTTCCAGGGCATTTCCTCTTGAGAGTCTTTCGTAACTTCAGCAAGTTCTCTCCGTTGATGGCGTGACCCTTTTGAAGATAATCAATAAGCACAATGTCTATTGCTTCCCCAAAACACTGAAACCATCACTCTCTCTGCAGATGAAACGACCTTGGTCTCTTTTGGAGTGGATTAGGAGGGGTGTTTCCACTGAATGGATTGTCTCTTTTTCTATGGCTTAAAGTTATGAAGCCAACACTCATCGTGGGTTAGAAAACGTTAAAGGAAACCAGCTAGATCTGCGCAAAGCAACCTGGAGCACTTTTGATCAGGTGTCAAAACAAGTGGCATCCATTGATCAGAAACCTTCCGCCAAGATCATTGTTCAGAAATTTCTCAACTCACTCATGGGATATATTACGAGCATTGACTATTTCATTTATAGTCATCATGTGGGGGAACGTGATCAATGTTTTATTTGGTGGCGGCTGTTGCAGGACATCCGGACCTAGGGTAATCTTCGAGACTCGCCCTTTCCGTCCAAACTTCATCTGCCCACTGTTTGACTGTTTATAAAGTTGGAGTGACATACTTTAATGTAGCAACCATGTTTGCATGAATGTACTTAGCGGTTAAACCCATTGTCTACCGATATTTGATAAAACCGCAATGATATCTATTGTCCATTTTCAAGAGATCTTTATTAGTTACTTTTGAAATCTTTGAAAAGTCAGATGTCAGTTGTGCTGGAAAGAGTTAATGCAGTTGTTGATCAGAAGAGTGGATATTAATTCATGCAAGATTTCACAGCTCATGCATCACTCCCTTCATCGTCAACCTATGAACTTTATCCCACCCTCGTATACATATCTAGTCCTATACACAAATGTAAATTGATGCTACAGGTAGGCAGACAGAATTTAGAAAATAAAAACACAAATTATGAATATAGTAGAAAGTGAATCATACATGATGGGAGGCAGCCTTGTCCTAAATTTATCATAAATAGTAGCAACCTCTGAACAAAGTATGCAATTATATACGATAGAGCTATGTGATTAAAGATTTAAATAAACTGTCAACATCTGAAGTGGCAGCTGTGGCGCGACAACATTATCAATTCAGTATGATATACAAGAAAAACGGAAAAGACAAAATGAAGTAGGAAACATCGGTGGCTGGTCACTATACGACTGCTACAGTTAACAACCAAAGCTTTATGAAATTACACCCTACTGTTTTCACAACAGAGAATATCTGAATATATAGATAAATAAATAAACAAAGAGATAAATAAATAGAATGCGTTCCACACGCCTGGAAGGACTTTCAAATCAAGTCCGTTTGAACACGACTTTGATAAACAACATTAAATACAAAATATAGAACATAATTTTATATTTTCCATTTGATTATTTTCTGTATAGTATTTCCTCTCATAGCCCAACGAAAATTGCAAGCAAAAATCTCTTACACTATTTGGTATACATATACGAATTATATATTATCTAAAAAACAAATAGCATCTTGAAAATTAGCTGTTAAATAACAGGTGTAAAATTTATAATCAACAGTATTACTCACTATATATAAAAACACCTGAATATATATAT
>NC_068986.1:24331254-24334392 GCF_001194135.2 Octopus bimaculoides | reverse complement strand
TATATACATATATACATATATATATACACACGCACACATACGTACATATTTGGTGGTTGTCTACTCCTTGTGTAGAGTTTGACCGTTTCCTGTACCTACACGTTAGAACAATCATGCATATGATGTGGCTGTTTAAACCAATGTTTTGAGAAGACATCCACATAGATTGCACATCCAATTTGGACCATCAAGAGCTGCAGATAAGTTCTGATCTTTGTGGATCTTAAAATGTCTTTTGAGGCCTCCGTTAGATTTGCAGACCTTCTGGCATACATTGCATTCAAAGGTGTGTACAGAGATATAGGCAGAACAGTAGGTGGAGGTTCGTTTTCCACGGGTTCGCAAATGAGATTTGAACCAAGCAAAAGAATGGTATGGTCTGTCACAAACTGTGCAGATGAATAAGTCATACATACATACATCGGATAGACGAAAATTGTGTGGAATCCAGTCGTTTATATCTATTTATGTGTATGTGTGTTTGTTTTTGTGTTTCTGTCTGTATCCTCAACGCTTGAGAACTACTCTGTTGGCTGTTACCTCTTAATGCACACAAAATCTAGGAAACGTGCTTTCAAATTTGGGTGAGCTGAATCAAGTCATAGGCAATTAAGGACCATACGTATATATTCACAGCATCTTTAATGCTGTAGCTACTATCTTCAACGTTATATTTTTTATTCAATTTGACTTTCTATATCCAAGCATCCAGTGATTTCGTTCGGCTCTTCAGAGCATGCAGCAAGTCTAGTCTGTGCATCAGTAAATAGATGGATGGGTAGGTGGATTATCTGGTTTGGATGTAGATTTTTGTTTCTTTGTAGATGCTGGGTCGTAAAACGGGAAATTTTATTTAGGATTTTATATTGTTAAAGCACATCTCTGCTCACACTCTCGTAATATTCCATAAAACGAATCCGAATACATTACACGTTAACTCGCCTGAAGAGTCTGTTTTAGGACAATTTAAAGATCTTCAGAAGCATAAATCTACATAAATTCTTCTATAGGTGCGTACCTCTACATACGTACATACATACCTACCTACATACATACATACATTCATATACACATACATACATACATACATACATATATACATACATATAGAAACACACACAACACACACACACACACTCACACACATACATACACACACACACTCACACACACATACACACACACACGTATACATACATGATGCATATGTTTGTCTATACCCGTTCGCATGTTTATATGCAAGTCTGTCCAAGGTTTCGTGGGTATGGGATTGCATTTTTGTGTATAGTTATATGCTCCTTTTCAGATCGCATTTTATGCCTATGAACGCAACTATGGGTATATATTTAAGTATATTCACTCCTGCACAAAAAAAAAATTACATATTTATATGAAGTTAGGAATGCATGGAAGTCTGCGCAATGATTGGCGGGTGTGTGGATACATTTTTTGTGTTTCGACATATTTCCCTTTTCAGATCGCATTTGATTCCTATGAAACCAACTATCAATATATTTAAGTATATACCCTCCTGCACAAAACATACATATTTATATGAATTCAGGAAAGCATGCATATGTAAAATATACGATTATATGCAAAATGCATAATCATACTAGCGTGCCCATATATGTGGATCTCTGTATGTTCATATATGCATTTGCTTGTCCACTCACACGTATATGCAAAGAACTATATGTGTGTGTATATATATATATATATATATATATATATATATATATATATTACAAACAAGCACATATCTATATATGTGTGTATATGTATATGCGTACACACACACATACGTACGCACATTTATACGCATGTCTGGGTGAATGTGTTTGTTCGTGTGTGCGTGCCCGCGCGCGCACGTGCATGCTGTCGTCTGCATGTGGATGCTTGAAATGAACTGTTAGTCAAATGGGGTTTCGTGCCAGCAATAAACATTTTACGAGACATTGAGAAACACACTTAAAGTCAAGTCTTCCATTCATTTATGGCGCAACTAGTAGCCCAAAATAAAACCACAAAATGTTGTTGAAATATAAATATAAAAATAAAATGAATATATTAAGAAAAAAGGACAACAAGAATGGTGTGAAAACTAGATACCGAAAAAGTGATTGTTTAATCTCTAAACAAATCATAAATTCTATTCAACTTATTTAGATGTAGCCTAGATCGAAGCGTATACGTTACATTAAATAAATAACTGAAATAGTTACCCATAAATGCTGAAGGTTGGGGGCGATGTGTTGCTTTCGAAAGCAGTCTACCGACAATTTAATTATGAATCTCTGTTTTAACGACTTGTTACACTTGTAAATCCATCCAGGTCGAAGTTTCTTTTACGTTCATTGAAAGTCTAGAAGATAAACAGGCAACACAGACTAGAAAATAATCAAGCGGACAGATAAATACATAAATATAGAGTGGCGATTGATAAAGAGATTGGTATTGATGTATATAGATAGATGTTGTGATAGCAACATATAAAATATTGATGCAAGTGCATTTATGTCCACATAAAAATAAATATGCCTTCGTGAGTATGTACGCTTATATATATATATATATATATATTTAAACGTACATACACACACACACGATCGTCTGTGTGTGCTTGCGTGAGTATATATTACGTGTTGTACCTGTATATGATTGCATGTATTCATAAGTATATTTGAGGTAGAGCTCTTCATTTCACTTACGCGTGTGTGACTAAATTTATTACTTGAAAGGTTTTAAACAAAATTAATATTAAGTTTACGTGTTTACTAATAACTAGTTGCGTTAGTGAAGAAAGAGTATTTATTAGAGTTACTAAGCTTAATAAATTTAAGGAGGTATGTTGTGATCTTTCGCCATAACCACGAAATATCATTGAAGTATGGAATTTTAATTATGCTGCGTTTTACTGTCCATACACGTATAAAATGTTTAATGTCACGTACTATTCTTTAGTTACTAAATATTTGTCTAACATACTAACGGAAACTCGAAATATACAGACAGATAGGCAATGTATATACAGGGTATGTATATACATACGTATAAATACATACATAAATGCACAAACTCACAACGAACGATTCTCCCTTCCTCTCTCTATCGCCTCTGTTTCTATCTCTTCATATA
>NC_068986.1:24328850-24331148 GCF_001194135.2 Octopus bimaculoides | reverse complement strand
ATATAAATATATGCATATATACATACATATATGTACATACCTACATATATATGTATATATACATGCATATATGGCTACAGGGCATAAAAAAAAACGTTAAACACAATGAGAAACGAAAACGAACTTTTTTTCGAACAACGAAAAAAACCAACAGAAAAACGAGACAAGCAACATAAAGAATATACCCCTCATCAGTTGTCCCTGTTTCATCGACTCCACGTTTCGAAGGTAAGGACAATACGCGACTTCGTTGAAACAGTCCTTCCCGCAAAGGAAATTAAATAAAATTTGAGATTTGTTGCGGAGGGTGAAAGTGTTAACAAGAACAGAACAGTCAGAACAAGACAGTAAAAACAAACGGTGATGGCTGTTGAGCCAAGATGATGAAAAATTATTAGGATATATACATATATATGCACACGCAAAAACACACACGCAGACACACTTACACAAACACATACAAACACATATTATATAGGTATGTAGGGTGAAATCCCAGCTCCCCTTTGAAGATCATCTGTTTATTCCATTATTATAGTCCAGTATGTAGTTGCTGTCGTTCTTGTACATATCAAAAGCTTGTACATATCAAAAGCTTGTACATACCAAAAGCTTGTACAAATCAAATCTGAAAATTCTAGAAGTATTATTTGAACAGTTATTGTATAAAAAACAACAGGAAGTTAGAAAATTCATTTGGTTTATTTATATCTCATTACATATGTTTCAAGACTGAAACTGGAAACGCGATGAGTTTCAAGGTGAGCTTTCCAATCACATGGACATCGCTGTGTATATGTGTTAAATTAATGTTGATGATATAAATATCAGTGGTGTATAAGGGTTGTTGTATTGCGTGTGCCACCACACCCAATACCACCAAATTTCAAACAGAAGTATAACAAAAGTTTTTCATTAAGATTTGTGATTAAATTAATGAGTAAGGTTGATATGTATAATCAATTTGCCAATTTTGGTGGGTGTGCAGTGCACACCTAGTACACCCGGAGTATATGCTCCTGATAAATACCATTATTAGGAGATGCTGGGGCGGCGAGCTGGCAGAATTGTTAACAATCCGGACAATACACTTTGCGGTATTTCATCTGTCTTCACGTTCAAATTCCGCCGCAGTCAGCTTTGCCTTTAATCCTTTCAGAGTCGACTAAATAAGTACCAGATTACATTGGGGTCGATGTAATCGACTTAATCTCATCCCCAAAAGTTGGGGCCTTGTGCTTCCAGGCGAAAGGATTATTAGGCGATGTTCAACATATATTTCCTCGGTAGATATTCGTTCTCTAGGGATGGTATTCGCTGTAAATACAATTTTATTCATCGAAACAATAATCCAGCAGATTAAAATGATAATTACAGCGATATGAAACACGCACACATTACGATGAAAGAATAACCTCTGGTTTAACCATTTAGAAGTTCATTGAAATGAAAAGAAAACAGTAGGAAATTAAGTATTGGTCTCATAGACAGTTTCATAAGCCCCAGTATCCACTCTTTTGATACGTAAATTTATTGGTATATAGACTTCCGGTTGGTGTATATATCGCTTGACAAAAAAATGAAAATCATTTACATAGGGAAACAAACATTTGAGAGCAATTTACAAATCTTATATCCGTATTTATAGATTTAAATAGAATTAAATGAAGATGTTATTATAAACTTCAAAACGATTGTAAAACCTAATATTTCGTATAACCAGAGAGGATAGAATAAATTTACAAGCCATGCTAAGAGTCGTTCAAAGGACCGGTGAAATTTTGAAAATAGTTAAGAATACTGACTGCAACAACACGGATGAACACGCACGCAGATACTTACACTCTCACACACACAAACACACACACACATACATATAGATACAGGTATTGGGGGTCGGTGAGATTATGTACGATTGTATACACTCAGGAATAGAACAGCAATTATTTGATGTCTAAAATCTGATATGAATTTCTTGAATCGTATTTGGAACAGGGCTCTGATTTTATTGGAGAAAACAAAAGCACACAGACACAAAGGGAAGATCGATTTATATATATATATATATATATATATATATAAATAAATTATATATCTGTAACGATAGATAAAAACATTCCCATACTCAGTGTGTATGCATGACGTCTATGTATCGACTCGCACGCACACACACACACACACACTCACACACACACACACACACGCACACACACACAGATACATATATATGTGTGTGTGCGTAATCGTTTAAATATTATTGCCGTTGTTGGATATGTATGTATATATATATATATACAT
>NC_068986.1:24322293-24328364 GCF_001194135.2 Octopus bimaculoides | reverse complement strand
TGTGTGTGTGTGTGTGTGTGTGTTGCATATACGCTCTTTTATATATATATATATATATATATATATATATATATATATTCAACAACGGCAATGATACTTATTTCGCAAATATGCAAAACAGTGTATAACATTCTTTCAAGAATCTCAGTATCCTTTATATTTGTAGGTAATCGCTTAATAGGGCATTAATATTTATGATTTCCTACTGACAGGAGGTTTGGAGTAACATTTCAAAATTTCTGACAATTTCTTCCGCATTTCAGCTATCTTCTATTAAATATTCATGCTCTACTCTAAGGAAGCGTAGAAAAGAATTAGTGACATAAAGAGAAAATTTCCCTAAACTTATCCTTGCGATAATACTCATATTCATCAATGTTAATGTTACTATTTTTAGAATTGAAGTAGTGAAGATTGTGAGTTCGTGCTCTAGATCGGACTGAGTGTTGAATTCTTCAACATGTCACTTTATTTCACTTTCTTCCAGTTTAATCAACAGGAAATGTATACCAGTAGATCGATGGTGCAGTCTTCTCTCCCTCCAGCTCATACACCAAGAGTAAATTGAACGAAAGTGTGCTTACATTTACCTAGAGATCAAAAATAGTTAGTGATACCTTAATATTGTTACCAAGTCACACTTACATAAGAGTGACATGCATGCAATATGGTGAAGGATAGTTTGTTTTACCTCTAGGTTCAGAATTGAATTCAAATCTTGTTTGGGTTTATTTAAATTTTTATAGTTCGAGGTTTTTAGAAAGCGATCTATCGATGCACAAAGAGACTTTTCTGCTTTTGAAACGAATATTATGAGTAGTTTAATGGCATAAAGATACTGTTAAATACTTAGATTCAGTCATTGATGCTATCATATAACTTTGTTGATATAACCTTTCCTGTTTTGCCATACAATGATTTGTTTGTGATCAATTTTATACTGTCTCTAGAAAGTTTTAAGTCACCGATATCAGGATTCATTATAAGAAGTATTGTTTAGGCGGAGAGCTAGCAGAATGGTTAGCACGCTGGGCAAAATATTGAGCATCATTTCGTCTGTCTTTACATTCTTAGTTCAGATTCCGGCGAGGTCAAATTTGACTTTCATCCTCTCAGGTCCGATAAAAGAAATGTCAATTAAGTACCGGGGTTAATAAAATATTTTAGCCTCCTCCCATCAAAATGTCAAGCCTTGTACCTATTGTAGAAATTATTAGAAGTATTCTGCGGGTGACTTGCAGAATCGATACTGCATCAGAAAAATAAACAGATAGGCGCTGGTGTGCCTGTGTGGTAAGTAGCTTGCTTACCAACCACAACGTTCCGGGTTCAGTCGCACTGCCTTCTACTATAGCCTCGGACCGACCAAAGTCTTGTGAGTGGATTTGGTTGACGGAAACTGAAAGAAGCCCGTCGTATATAAATATATTTATATAGGTATGTGTGTGTATATGTTTGTGTGTCTGTGTTTGTCCCCCCAACATCGCTTGACAACCGATGCTGGTGTGTTTATGTCCCCTGTAACTTAGCGGTTCGGCGAAAGAGACCGATAGAATAAGTACTAGGCTTATAAAGAATAAGTCCTGGGGTCGATTTGCTCGACTAAAGCGGTGCTCCAGCATGGCCGCAATGAAATGAATGAAACAAGTAAAAAGAATAAAAAAAGAAAAAAATAATATTCGTCACATTCTTTACACAGTTTGTATTCAGACTATGCCAAGAGTAATTTCGACTTTTAACCCTACAAACCCGATAAAATAAAGTATTAGGTAAGTGCTGCGATCGATTAGGTAAGTGCTGCGATCGATTAGGTAAGTGCTGCCTTTAAAATTTCTGACTACATCTAGAAGCAATAACTAGAACTGATATTCTAAATCTGTAATTTGCGGCAAACCGTATCACTGAGTTCACTTTTGTTCTGAATCAGATTGGACGATTTGCTTTCCCCCTAGCTCCCAAAATCGACAAATTTCGTTTCCACTTCAGCAGTCATATAGATTTAATCTTTTGAAATGTGGTCGTTTGCATTTCACGAAAACTAAAAATGTTCAATTTACTTTTAACTGTCTGAACTGAGATCATTATAGAATGCATTTTATTTTGAAGTAGTTCAATTTACACGTGATTTCCATGAAGTATTAATTCATTACTGTAGGATGAAATTGTAATGAGAGATAACTGATGATTGTCTAGCGGCAATAGCATGGCAGAATCGTTTGAGCGTCGGAAGAGATGTTTCGCAGTATTTCTTCCCGGTGTCTATGTCCTGCATTCAAATCCATCGAGATCAGCTATGCTTTTATCCTTTCCTGATTGATAAAATAAAATGCCACTCAAGTACTGATATTGATGGCTTCGACTAATCTCCTCCTTCAAAACCGCTAGCATTGTACTTATATCAGTATTTATTCTTAGATATAATTGTTTTAGAGGTGCCAATATACAAACATATAACTCTATTTCTGCAATTCCTCATTTATTTAAACTGTTACTACTCATATATACTTACACAAGAAAACAATCTCCCCATGGAATATTTTCAAACGTTCATAGTTTACTTTTAGAGTCCTAGAGTACGATATCATGAACACTACCTTACAATTGCTTTGTATGGATCTATTCTATATTTTTCTTTTGTTATATGTTCTAATTAGCTTTAGTTATATCATTTAATTTGATCTTAAATTGCTACCCAAATTTTAACACAGAATGATATACAAGTAAATAATATTTCGCTGCGGCAACGGGGTAGACCCTACATAGTCTCGAGACCTGCACGAAATTACAGCTAAACTTACTATTCTGTTTTAAAGCTACACACTTCTGCTATAAAGATTGAGAGAGCTGACGAAATAAAGCTGTCTTTAACTCTTTTGATTTCTTATTCCTGGACGTAAGAGAGAGTAGTAACAGCTAGAATGTGTCTGTTCACATGGCTTTGTGATAGGGATTGCAGTATTAAACAACAAAAATACCGCTGTATGTTCAACGTTTACTCGGTTATCAAGAAATAACTTACTATAATATATTTCTAAACGCTACCTGCCTGCTCTAAAATAGCCAGGTAATAAAGCTCTTTGCTTTATTTGATTTACTAAAACTTTGGTTGAACAAACATTTTAAATAGATCTATTTCCAGTCGACGTAATAGCTAGGATTTCCCAGATGCTTCAATTTCGATAATGTGTATCTAAAATATATTAAATAAATCATTTTGAGTCCGAAATTATACGAAAATATTTCCAATCATTGAATGGATTGCTTCCGTGCTTGGTTACTCTCTCCGGTTCAAATAGATTGGAAACGTATTTCTAATATGTTTACCAAACTTCTTCAGGTATCAAAGGAATTCAAATACATGTAAAATAATTGCACTTACAGAGAAGATATTAGCTTATGGTCACAGGCTTTGCAGTACATCACTTAAGTGAGAAGTAAACAAATGGTTGTGATAAAGTCACTTTGGATATAAAAGATACGAACATAAGATACCATTGGATTCGCCTACACATAAGAGATAGTTTTAAACAATAGATAGGCATGTCCATTATTCAAAAGAGCGTAAAGAGTTTGAAGAGAAAATATTTACTATTTGCTTTGTAGTTTCCTTCTTAAATTGCTTTGATTGTTGGGAGTAAAGCTCTTAAAATGTATTTAAAACTCTCTCAATCAATACATTGGTGGTTAACGGCTGACAGCTTTTTCCAAGTTACTGACGATATTGATTAAATGCCATCCTCAGATAAAATAACTACGGACGAGCCTACATACATCCAGGAAACATTTCTTTCCCTCTGTTGCCCTGGAGTGCAAACCTTTATATTTGACTAGGTTTCACAGACTGCTGTCTATAATTAACTAAAGTACAGTAAAACTTACGATACTTGATTGCACCAACGGAATTTGTTTCATTTATTCTTTAGGCTATGTGTATTGAACAATAACATTTCAATTGGAATTTATTTGGATGTTGGAATATGGCTTGAGTTCATGGAAGATATAAATAACTGTTGCTGCAAAAATAATTTCAAATGACAACATTTTGGAAATAGCGTTTATCTAAGGTGAAAAGGAACATAGTGTATCTAATATACTTATTGCTGCTAAATATAGTAAATACGAAGTTCACCAAAAATAATTCCTTGTCAGAAAGGAAATATCATTCATCTTATTAATAAATATTTTGTATAGACAAAATTCCGCGAATCATTCATGAAATATGAAGATGAAGCAACATGGATGCA
Organism: Octopus bimaculoides; assembly: GCF_001194135.2. Taxonomy (NCBI): domain Eukaryota; kingdom Metazoa; phylum Mollusca; class Cephalopoda; order Octopoda; family Octopodidae; genus Octopus; species Octopus bimaculoides. The sequence continues at coordinate 24,324,120 of NC_068986.1, read as the reverse complement.
TTCAGTCGTGATATAAAACTTTTCATAATTTTACTTTCACTTTTGAGAAAGATTCAAAATACTTCAGCAGATCTCCCTCTCTGTCTAGACAAATTTACATAATTCTTTAGAAGAAGAGATGACAAATACCGTTTTCAGATCAGAATATCTCGTGAGAAACATTCTATGATAATAGTACCACTCAAATATACAGTATTTATGTTAGATGTCCACTTCCCAATGACGACGACTACTCAATGATACAAGACGTTAAAATCGTAGTATGATCTCTGAACGGCATCAACAGCTCAAATGAATTGCTAAAGTATGGATGAAAGCGCACAGAAAACCTTTACATCTCTCTGCATTAAAACCTGGTGGACGGGAAACTGCACACTACAATATCATATGATCTAGACAGTGTAGACTTGGTCTCATTCTCTCACGAACGGTGGTAATACCGAGTTAGTGACAGCGAGGACAGAAACTGGTTCCTGAAATTGGGGTTTCAGCTTTTCCAATTTGTTTTGAAACAAATATATTATTCAACAAGTGTGTAAAAACAAGTCTGATCATATTGGAGCATCTAGATGAAAATTATTTAATCAAAAATGTGTTATATGACAAAGATAATTAATTTTCATGTTGATTTCTGCTGTAAGACTTACTAATCATATCTAGTGCTGTAATAATATTTCTTACGATAGTGACTACAGTCTATAAAAACTGATAATCAGTTTATGATATTATTAAATTTGTAACTGTGCTCAGTAAATATAATTACTGCGTTTACATCATTGATTATGAAATAGCTTAAGTTACAGCAGCTGGTAGAAAATAATTACAAGAAAAGTGAAAAACTGAAGGCTTACTTGTGGTAGTGTAAAAAGTGACCGATCTATCATCCGATCAGTTGGATGTGACTGTCCCGATGCTTATCTTTAAACGAGCGAATCATTTCCCTATGGCATCCCAAGGGACACAATATGTAATTGATTAGTTCACTACTAAAATTTCTATGATCACCGCATGTTTCCTCATTGAATATCCATTTCAATATGCATAATGTTAATTAATGACTTGCATTGCTATATGACCACAATTATTGATAGGAAAGCACTGTCGATTAGGTAGACTCGACACAATAACCGAAGTTATTTATCGATAGTAGGAAAGTGGTATTCAGAGTTGACTCTGCCGGGATTTGAACTCAAAATAGAAAGAGATATAAGGAAAGTGTTGCAATGTAGTGTTTTTTACCTAGAGTTCTGTATATTATGGTATTCACTAACCCTCTAAAGGAAGACTTACCAAGGGATCATATTTTACTCGTTTGAATGTTACACATACATAAAATCATTAAAAGCCACAAACAACCGAAATCACTAAAAAACATCATCCTCACAAAGGCCAAATTATTTTCTAAAATAACAGATGCAAAAATGAAAACATGTGGTCAACCAAATTACGCAACATGCCCAAACCTTCTAGAAGGATCAGAATGCCATTTCAAAGAGTCACAAAAATTCAAAATCAAATCTAACTTTACTTGTCCTTCAGAAAACATGATTTATGTTATAAGATGATCGGGCTGCCCCCCAAAACACATAGGGTCAACGGGATTATCGCTCAGACGCAGATGCACTCTGCATAGAAAGCAGATTGCATTCCCAGAATACATTATGATACCCTTTAGTGAACATATTGAGAAATGCGCAAAGCAAATGCTACCACAATTTGTAATCTTTCCACTCTATCAACGTGCCATTGGAACACCATCACAAGTTATTAGATTAAATAAGGAAACCTACTTTATTGAAAAATATAAACCAAAATTTAACCATCTCT
>NC_068986.1:24321174-24322009 GCF_001194135.2 Octopus bimaculoides | reverse complement strand
GTGTGTGTGTGTGTGTGTGTGTGTGTGTGTGTGTGTGACGGCGAGCTGGCAGAGTCGTTAGCACGTCGGGCGAAGTGCTTAACGATATTTCTTCTGCCGTTACGTTCTGAGTTCAAATTCCACCGAGGTCGACTTTGCCTTTCATCCTTTCGGGTTCGATTAAATAAGTGTCAGTTACGCACTCGAGTCGACTTGTTTGTCCTTGTTTGTCCCCTCTATGTTTAGCTCGATATGGGCAATAAAGCAATATGTACATATTCTTTTACTTGTTTCAATCATTTAACTGCAGCCATGCTGGAACACTGTCCTTAGTCGAGCAAACTGACCCCAGGACTTATTTTCTGTTAGCCTAGTATTTATGTCATCGGTCTCTTTTGCCGAACCACTAGGGTACCGTGACTTAAACACACCAACATCGGTATCAAGTGACAGATAGGGGGACAAACTCAGACAGTCAAATACATACATATATATACGTAGGGTTTCTTTTCAGTTTCTGTCTACCAAATTCTCTCACAAGCCTTAGGCCGGCCCCGAGGCGATAGCAGAAGAAACCTGCCCAAGATGCCACACAGTGGGACTGAACCCAGAACCATGTGGCTAGGAAGCAAGCCTCTAACTACGCAGCCACTCATATATATATATATATATATATATGTATATATCAAAGGTATTTTATTCCACACAAGTAGAAATATAGGAAAAAGGTATTTCTGTTTTTCCTATATATATATATATATATATATATGGTTTAAATTTACGGAAAAAAGCTCGGGGAGCTGAGAAAGTCTTTTGCGTTTCGAGCCTACGCTCTTCAACAGAAGGGAAGTCGAGG
>NC_068986.1:24318499-24320910 GCF_001194135.2 Octopus bimaculoides | reverse complement strand
TATATATATATATATATATAAGTCCGTTTCTAGCGAAAGATTATGATTACAGTTTTTTGTGTTGCTGGATTTCCTGAACACAGTTAAGTCGTATACGAACCTTTTCTCTATTGTCTCTTGAAAAATAAGTGCAACAAATTAATATACAGAATTATTACTTTATGTAATGTGTAATGTTGCAGCATATTACTTTCTTATATTATTTTCTTATTTTTGAACACATCCCGAAGTGCGGAGGAGTCGATTACATCGAGCTCCTGTGCTGTCATCTGATACCTATTTTGTCGAATTCCAGAGGTTAAGCCGACCTCGGCAGTAATTGAACTCAGAACGTGAACACGAACGAAAATGCTCCTAAGAGCATTTTGTCTAGCATGCTTATGATTCTGCCTACTTGCCGCCTTATATTACATTATTATACTAATTAATATATTGCTATACTCAGAATGGTTACGTAGCTATCATGTAAACCATTTGTCACGTGGTAGCAGAGAAACGGAGAGATGAAGAACGATATAATTGGGTTGGGATACATAAATTATAATTCACAACCGTGGTGAAGCGGCTGAATCTTTAGATCAACTGACAAGAAACGAAATATTTAGCACACTTTATATATTTCTCTTTGCGCTCTAAGTTTAAATTGGGTAGCTTTTTACGAAATAAGTGTTTTTTTTACGAAATAAGTGTTTTTTACGAAATAAGTGCCCTTTAAAATTTGCGTCGATTACACGATGGGATTTATCTGCCTGACGTATTGCACTGATATACAATCATTCATACATACATACATACATACATACATGCGACTATGTGTGCGTTACCGTATGTGTGATTGCATGTGTATGTATGTGTTTGTGTATGTCTATGTAAATATGTATGTATATCTATTAGTATGTTTATATTTATATATATATGCGCATTTATAGCTATATATGTATATGCCGAGAGAGATACGGAGAGAGGGATAGAGAGAGAGAGAGAAAGAAAGAAAGGGGAAAAGAAAGTAACGTTCTAATAAGCAGTGTTGGCTTTTTAGTAAATTAAGACGAAATTAAAGTACAAATTATTTTAGGTTGGCAATGTTCCTCTTGCTTTCTTACACCATTCTCTCTCTCCCTTATTACAATATAAAACCTCTTAATTCAGTAAGAAATCAATCTGGTTAATGTATTTTTTGCGACAAACTACTTCTAAATATAATAATTATCTGCATAACGTAATCGCCAGTAGAGACAGGCTTCTTTTATTACCTAGAATATGCATAGCTAATACCTCAGAGAAATATATGTATGTTGCAACTTCTTATTTCATCTCAATACACTTGAGATTTCGTGCCTAGTTTCAGAAGTACTTGTTCTTTGATCGCTTGCTATCGTCTGATAGTAAATTTTCTGTTGTGGGCTGTAGTAAATTGTTGTGGTAGCTAATGAATAATGATATATAACATAGAAAGATTTAGTTGGTGATAAATAATAGCAATGAGCTAACTACATCAAACCCAATGATTTAGCGACTCAAAATATTATTGATGAATGTTTTAACAAAGAAGTTACAAGCTTTTGATCATAAACACGAGTTTGTAAATTAAACGTTAGGTCATTATAAGGAAGCAAAATCGGAATATGTTGAATTATACGATGATTACTATCGTTAGCTTGTTATATGAATCCTGGAAGCATGAATTTATGGAAACATCTAAGAATTGTACTTTACAGTTAACTCAAATAAGGTATTCATCCATCAAGTATAATTGTTGTGATACTGCCTTTGACATGTATAGTATAAAACAACATGCTCGGTCACATGTAGAATTATAAATGGACGAATTTACCTTCATACCATTATCGACAAAATAGCCGCAGTTCTGAAAGGTTTTACGAATACCAAATTATATTCTTCGCGTCGTTACGAAGACAAAACACATGTGAGCAAAACATTTTATTTTCTTTGTTATGTAAGAAATTTCATTAGCAGGTATTGAAAATTATCAGTATTTCATTTCGGGCAGTATTTTCACAAATAAGATAAATTTAATTCCTTCTCAGAGATGTTGAAATCAAGAATTAAGATGAGAAAACAAAACCGAAACATGAGAATAAAAAACAAGTTTCCAGTTGCTCGAAGCTGCTTCAACACACAAGTTGACAATCATTTGTCTATTTTCTCTTTCATTTCCTTAAACATGTAAAGCAATTTGCATGCCCACCATAAAGCAGACTGGTCGGTATAAACTGGATTTGAAGAAATTCGGATTATATTGATTTTTCCCCCTCTAGAATTCTGCACTTGATGAACATAGCTAATGTTTGAGCATTGTATGGTATTACTAAAATACTTGTTGGATTCTGATGGCATGACTTTAAATTTCACACACACACACACACACACACACACACACACACACACAC
>NC_068986.1:24314436-24316936 GCF_001194135.2 Octopus bimaculoides | reverse complement strand
ATGACACCGAAATGTTCTATGGCGGCATTCATTACTCCTCTAATCAACAAATAAGTATATATTGAAATAAATAAAAGAATGTATAATTAATATATATACCTCCTCACATGAAATACCTCGAGGTCAACTTTGCCTTTCACCGTTTCGAGTGAACAAAATAAAGTGCCAGATATGTACTGGGGTCGAATGTAATTGGTGACCCCCCTCCTCTAAAATTTCTGGTCTTAAGCCAAAATTTGAAACAACTCGCGCTTATGGAAAATTGGCCGGCTCGTTAAATCATCGAACAGATTATTCGCATGCGAAGTATCTACTCTAAGTCACAAAGTTCTGTGTTCAAATTCATCTGAGGCCAAACCTAACTTTTATTCGTTTTTGTGGGGTGACGTACTGATGCAAGGCGGAGGATTGGAGGGGCTGAAAAAGAAAATGGAACAGGATGAATTGCAGAATGTACTTTGCATTCTCGCTTCAAATCCAGCCAAGTCCTATTAGGTAGTAAGCATAGCACATTACCCGATTTAGTACTGCTACCTGGCATCTTGAGTCTACATTTGTTACTGTAGATGAATGATTCAAAGAAAACAACAACACATTGGGATCAGTTATTTACAATGTATATATTATTATTGGTTCATTTACCACTGATTTGGGATAACAAATTGCATAAATTGTGAACCGCGTTACGCTTATCACGAATGAATCTATGAAGACAGAAGTTGGCATTCGGATGTTCTGCTTGCACTGCAAAAACGTGCCCCAGCAACCATTCACAATTTCCTGTAGATCATGGCATCATGGAACAAAACCTATACATCTCATATATTCTATTATTCTTTTATAACTGATTAGTTTACATTGGTGTTCCTTTTATTGAGTAACCAAACAAACATGATAAACGAGGGTAGATGTAATAGTCTTATTTTCTTGTACCAACATCTTAAAATAAATCTGAAAATTTTCTGGTACACACTATCGAAATATTTTCCCAGAATAATGCCATTTCAACTAATGTATTTTTAACATAACTATTCACGTGTTGTGTTACCAATTTATTCTCCCTTTATTTGTTTTATTTGTTTGTGATGCTGTTGATCGTGTTAGCTGAATAACACTTTATAACTAGGAAAATCTGTAAAATGTCATTTTGAAGCAGAAAAAAATTATATTTTTCAAGTTAAGCGTTAATTTTGGTTCACATACTCAAGCTATTTGCCTGCCTTTTGCTAGCGTTCTTTCGCTGGTATGAATTAAGAGTGCGATTACTAACACCCGAGATCAGAGTACCGTGAACATTTTAATAATATCGATTAATTTACATATAATAATGCATATTGTTGGTTCGTTAAGGTGTTCCGGGATTAATTTATGTCCTGTGTGTTTAATATTCCATATGTAACTGAGAAATTGCATGTAAATCTAACGGTTATACTAACATTGAATACACACACACGCACACAACTTACACATAGGTACACATACATACGCACCCACACACATATACAAGATAATTAAGACTCATAAACCACTTCGTTGATGTTGCAACAAAATCTTAGCTATAAAAATTGGGTTGATTTTTCTATTTTGTATTTTTTAAAAATCTAATTTACATTTAAATAAACTACGGTATTATCTTAACTTTGCATATATTACCATCCGCTTCTCATCCTTATTCCCTGCGTGTCGTGAGAGGAGACTAAAAGGGACAGGAGCGAGGAGACTGGTAATCTTCCCTTCCTAGTGAATCCATATGCCTAAAAAGACAATAGAAATATTTTTGTAACTATGTACATATATTATGTATGTTTACTTAGTTGGGTGTTTGGTAAAATCTGCCGTATTAGATATTAATGCTGTAAACTTTAATGAATATACCCATTCCATTGACAAGTATACGAGGCATATTTTTTCTAACGTATGAATTCTTAGAAGGCCTACACACACACACACACACACACACACACACACACACACACACACACACACACACACACACACACACACATACACACACACACACACACACACTCACACACACTCGCAAAAGCTAAGAGCACTAGATTCCTTGGAAGGAAACATCGAACGCATATGAAAACAAGGACGGAAAAAACGGAGAAATGGTACATAAATACAAATGCAAACAATAGGTGTCTTTTGACGGAGGACGAATTAAATTAAGCTGGCGTGTGTGGAAGTGAAGCCTTACAGCAGGGACATGAGACAAGCATGGGAACGAATATAGATGTTGCACTGATGGTAGTCGAAACAAAAAAGAAAGGTGCAGTTTGGCAGGACACCGGTCACGTGGAAGGAGAGGAGAGATATAGATGCAGAGGGATACAAGAATTAAAGAGGGTCGAGAAAGAAAGAAAAAAGAAAAGGGACAGTGTGTAGTGAAAGACGAGGGAAGGTGATAATGAAGGGAAGGCCAGCGGAGTACGAACACTTTAGTCTCATGAATATATATATATATATATATATATATATATATATATATATA
>NC_068986.1:24305183-24306615 GCF_001194135.2 Octopus bimaculoides | reverse complement strand
AGTTAAATGATGCAACATTGTATCGACCTCAATTATAAAGCATACATAATCAGTTTTGAATCTATAACCAAATTTGTGGAAAATCTGTATTTTGGGGCACTTATTCAAAAATGCAGTTTTCAAGAAACATCCATTTCTGAATGACTTTCGACACGACTCCAACAGGACTAGCTTACGTCAACCAAGACGTGCGGAAGAAACACTTCCCACCTCCTTACTAAAAACATCCAGTTTATATGCACAAGTATACGCACACACCGGCACGTGAATTCACACACACACACAAACACATCCACATTTTTCTCGCACTTCATCACGCATGTGCACTGGTACACCTTCATTCGTTAGCAATTTTTGTTTTGATTCGCACTTGTGATTCACACATTTCTCTCGACCCCTTCCACTTTTTCTTTCTTCTGCTTCATTTCTGCTCGTTCGTCAATCACTTAACACCTATATTACACATAAAAGCACACATTATTCTGCTGCTTGCCTCCCTTTCTGTCAACTCTTCCCGCAGAAAAGATTATTTGTTTATTTTTCCTTCCTTCCGCCGGCCATTGTTCCCACAATGAGTGTATACCAACTTGCCTTCTGTTTCTGTTATATATTTATTTATTGGTTCGTTGCAACTATGCTATCGGGAACGTTTTCCGACTTTTAATATCATATTCAGTTATAGCATGTTCAACGTTTTTAAACCTTTTGTCTTTGCTTCATGGCATCACGCATGAAGCAAGAAAAAAAAAAAAGAACCAGAAGAGCTTTTCCAACCTTAACACGGTTTGTTCATGTACATGCATACGCATAAATAACACCTTTCACAACGCGCACGTCGTATTACAGCACTGCGTGGACATCCATATTCACAAACGCACACACGCGATCACACATCCTCACATTTAAGCTAACATGCCACCTACCAAAAAAACTTTAACTACATACACTCCAATGTCCCACACATCCCCTTTAAGCAACTGTATCGTATTTTGACACACAAATCTATGCGCACACCATCTTTCTAACAATACAGTTTACAACCTCCCTTATACAAACTTCTATGTAGAGAAACACTATCACACATTCAAAACCACAAATCCATCACTTCCAGAATTCCAAGTAAGAATAGTATTTCCCTATTTTCTCATTTTCACCTTCATCTGCCCTTTATTTCTTAAAATTATCGTCAAAAAGATATTTAGAATGTTTTACTGCAGTTCTTATACCCTTATGTTTTTATCAACATCTCTTTCCTTGAAGAAGGACGAACGTCTAAAACTTGAAGGTATTTTCCATTCGCTTAAACTTGTCTAGCATTAAGTTAATACATATTCAAGAAACATTGTGTTCGCACTCCGTTGATCTTATCGTTGTGTTGACCTTTCATATATACATATATATATATATATATATATATATATATATATATATA
>NC_068986.1:24301316-24303174 GCF_001194135.2 Octopus bimaculoides | reverse complement strand
ATATATATATATATATATATATATATATATATATATATAAATATGCATACGGACACAGACGTATTCAAACAGAAATATATCGTTGTAAACGAATACCCATCAATATACTGGTATATGTCCTTATTTTATACATTTATACATTTATAGTATTCCTCAATACTTCGAATATGTCGATGTCTGTTTATTCGGTGATAGTGCTGTATTTAACATAGATGAATGATGAAGGTAAATACAAGAGAAAAATTAACTTACACAAAAAAGGAAATACGTACTTTCTTCATTTGCTCTGCTATCGTGATTGGGAGAATGTAGAACAACTAAAAAGATATATCTAAAGAATAATCTTAACGAAGTTGAGGTTTAGTCTAATTGTTTTTGACCGAGATCTAGTCAGGTTGAAAGAAGAAAAGATAACTAGTTTTGATTTATGATAATATCGAAGTTGATAAGGTAGACTTGTAATTATTCAAAAGAAAGCAATTTCATTCAAGAAAAGACAATTCTAATTTTGATTCAAATCTAGCGAAAAGAAAGTGATATAAAAGACTAAGACACAATGAAGGAAGTATGTGTAATGATGTTATCTATAAGGGAAGCATTCGATTTTGATAGGATGTGTATGAACGAATTCAATTCTAAATAGAAGCAATTCTACGTGACATAAATACTGTAAGTTAACGTTGCAATAATTATGACAAACTAATGTAAAATACTAGAAATGCGGTAGGAAGAATAGTCGATAATATCGATCCTATTATTTCAGTGGTAGTTATTTTATTGATCGTAAAAGTAGGAAATGAAAATGTTCAGTTGGTACGCCTTGAACTCAGAACATAGTGAATGTTTCGATCAATTCCCTGCTATTTATGCCCTTAATGTTCATATTTTAACTTTTACATTTTTGAAGTGAGTTTTCTATGTAAGTCTCTCAATTTTGTTAATTAAAACTTGATATTTTGATGAAAATACTATGAATTCAGTATACAAATCATGAAAATATTTTTTTGCGTGAATTTGAAGCCTGATGATTCTATGCGGTAATTGATGATGTACATTTTACCAGTCCTGAATGTATTTTTTACCAGTTATTGTTAATATTTTCCAGTTGTGATACGACCGTCTACTCGTTACGTAGGTTGGGTAGAGCTAAGGTGATTACAGGTAGATATTTTCGAATATATTTGCAAGATATCGATCCATAAATATCGATTTCCTGTCTCAATGCAAGATTTGTGTTTCAGTAGTCCCTGAAACTTGGAAGCTGCACAACTCCCAACAGAAAGATCATTCGAAGATAAGCCATTATTTCTACCATTCATGTAAAGAAGGTGGTTTTGCCCTGTTGACACGCACACTTGAAATCTCATCGTTCATCCTGACAAAACGTATTTCACGAAGACGTTGTAATTACTCAACGGGCCTTACTTCTGAGTTCAAAGGTTTTGTAGGGTCCACAGCTGTAACGAAAGTACCGATGCAATGATCAACTACGTGATCGCTTCATTCATTCATAAAACAACTATCTAATCAAGCTCAACGAATTTAGATAAAATTCTGGCTAGAATCAATTAGATTGCATGCCTAATCCCTCTCTGTGTCTCTCTGGCTCTAATTCTGTCCGTCTGCCTGTCTCTCACTCTCTCTCTCTCTTACTCCCCCTCTCCCCCTCTCTCTCTCTCTCTCTCTCTCTCCCTCTCTCTCTCTCTCTCTCTCTTACTCCCCCCTCTCTCTCTCTCTCTCTGTATCTCTCACTGCATTGTTAATAATAGAACTAAATTCTGCCTAAACCATTTCAAGTCCTACTCGGCGTTTTGCTCGCAAATTGAAGCTAAAGAAATGTTAAGAAATTCTCTGAATA
>NC_068986.1:24300297-24300928 GCF_001194135.2 Octopus bimaculoides | reverse complement strand
ATATATATATATATATATATATATATATATAAGTAAATTTGACTAGTGTGTTAGGAAATACCTGCATTGCTAGAAATAAGAGCTAAACCGCTCCAATTCTGTAGTTAACGCACAGGGAGGATCATAATCCGAAAAGTGTCGATCGAGATTTCTTAGTACTAATACTCTTATTACTATCAATGTAGGTGTTTTCTCACACCCTAGTCGCATTTAGTGACATTTGTAATTCTCGTTTTGGGTGAAACATTGCAAACTGCTGTTGATATTAATTTTATATATACACTTTAGCGAATCGCTAAATCATCCAATTATTTGGAGGACTAATGCATACATTGTAATGGCTAAGCGAGCCTGGAAAAAGCCGAAATGATGAGGCAATGGAGATTGCCGAAAGTGACGCGTCAGTATTAAGAATTCTCGATGGGCACTTTAGGAACGCTGTCAGTGTATAATATGTTAGTGTTATATATATGTTTTCATTCATGTACGTTAACTACAACATTAGAGCGACATAGCAATTATTTCTAGTAATGTAAGTGTTCCATAACACCCTAGTCACATTTAGTGACATTTGTAATTCTCTTTTATGGTGAAACATAGCAAACTGCTGTTTATATATATATATATATAT
>NC_068986.1:24292951-24300014 GCF_001194135.2 Octopus bimaculoides | reverse complement strand
TATATATATGTGTGTATGTATGTATGCCTGCATGAGTATGTGTGAGTGGGTGCATGTGTCTGTGTGACCATGTCGACAATCGTTACGGTGAAAAGTAACAACGAAAAGTAGGGAAGTAAGTTGAGTTGTCCCTTCGTAGAACTAACAATTACTTTGTTTTTCTTTGTTCGACATAAATTTGTTATTGAAATGATATGTGCACAACGGCACATAAACCTAACAAACGAACTGCAGTTACATCCAGCATGAAGTATGTTTAGTATTAATACATATAGTAATAACAAAATCTTCCGCCCTATGATTTATGAGGAATAGTGTAGCATGAGTGTAATGTAATCTTGTTTCGAAACTTAAGTAATATAGGCGAGAGACACGATACCCTTTCAAAAGGTCAATCGCTAAGAAAAGTTCTGTCTCATCCTGCTTGTGTCCACCTACGTAAAGCAAATCCATGGAGCTACAAATAAAAACATAGGATACATTTAAGGTGTACGCACATATAATATATCTATACGATATCTAAAACACACGATCACCATAAAAGATGCTTGGGAATAACGAGAGAGAAAATGAAAAGGTAAGAAAGATATAAAAAGAAAAGCAGAAGTAAAAGTACGGAGGTTTATAGCAAACAATAAAATGATCTCGGGAATAAAAAATGGATAGATAGCTGCAAATAATATAAAGCAACCGATGAGACAGAAAAATAAGCTCCTATAAATCAATGACATCATCACAATACAATACAATACATCCGCTGTGAAATTCATACGATACCAAAAGATATAGATATAGAAAATATACCAAAAACAACTAAAAACATAGGAACATAATGATCCGTCACAACAAAGAAAATATCTCAGAAAGTACCACACGGGGAGAAAACAAGATATGTCATCCCAATAAAAACAGACAGCATATTAGTTAAAACCACAAATATCCTCATGAAAACGATACAATAAACTCGAATCTACTAAGAGTATTTTTTCGACATCTACCCTTAACAATAAATAGAATAGTAACATATAAAACAGCAGATTATTTAATAAGGAAAAAAAAAAAGGTTATCGGAAATAAAAAAAAGATGTATTCATAATAAAATCAGTTATCATGGATCGACGAAGATTCATGTCAGAGTTACAAATAAGCATCATCTTTAAGAAAGAATATATAATATATCATGGTTCTATAATAAATTCTATTCAAAGAAACAAAACTAAATATCAACCTGAATACGGACTAATCTATTCAGAATCTGTGGTATTATCGAGGGAAATTAGGCTCAATCCTAACAGAGTAACAGTCATTTCAAACAAGATTCCGAAAGGGAAAAAAAATCAAAAATCAAAAATGAAAACAGTGCACGGAAAATATTCTGTGTATAATTTATAAAAGACTTTTCTGTATTTAGTAAAATAGAAAAGAAAGGTGTTTTAATCTGAAGAATACAATAAAATTCAAATAATCAGAGGAAAAAAAAACAAACTGATTAACATGAATACATGAGAAGCCATCCTGAAAGTGAATAAAATACTTAAGCAAATCATCATAGCAGATTCATGAAGGATAAGACGCTGTGAAATGTGTGAAGGCCTTTATCATGTAGATAAGCATTTCGAAACATTGCAAAAAGGTTTTCTTGAACATACGAAAACGACTGAAAAGGATGGGAACATAGAACGATAACGTATAATTCTAGATGAACATAACATGACAGCATTAACATAAGTCTAAAGATATCTGGAGAAAATATGAAGCAAACATATTCTATAAAATCAAGGCTTTCAAATGCAATAATACGATAGATTAATTTTTTATAACCAGCTAAAACAAAACAACGTGACAAAAAAAAAAAAGACAAAAAAAACTCCAAGTAACTGAAAGCTCCCCGAATAAACACAGTCTGCAATATATACCATGAATGAATTTCCAAACAGACCAGAAACGACGCCTATCTCGTTAAAAGAACGGCACAAATGTTGACTCTAAACCATCAGAGACAAACTACAGTCATGCTTTATTAAATTACGAAGCAAAATATAAAAAAAGCACATAGCTGATATTCACAACTAAGTATAAATTGGTAGAATGTGTCAAATATATTGTGTTTTTTTCATGAGCTTTCGTGATCGCAAGAGGTTCTCCTGTCATTAATCTAACGATACATCGAGGATGTGAGAGCTAAAGAGAGCACTTGGATGTTAGATCACATAGCCACTACTTGTTTTCAGTTGAACAAAGTGGAATAACGTTTTGCTGAAGAACAAAATTCCGTTTAAAGTCCTAAGGTCCTAAGCCTTAACTACTAGGTCAAACTATAACAGGGAAAATAAATAGTCGAGGTAAATGGTTCAAGTGATGCAGTTGCCTTCATTCAGCTTATACAGATAGGGGATGGTATATTGAATGGTGCATATGAGGTACATTAAAAAAATATTTTTCTCACTGGACTGTACAAACCACAACCCAGACTTGATGAAGACTATCATCACTGGTGATGAGATATGGCTTTATGGTCGCTGCTTGATGAATTCGGTTATCCTGTGTGAAAATATATAACTTCTGAGCGCGCCGAAAACGTTTGTATTCGAGGCGTAACAGCTGGGAACTGACGCGGCCTGCCAGTGCGAACATTTTCAGACATGCGAAGGAAATGTAACGTCATCTTCCACCCAAAAGATTTTTCCCACGCGGAATTAGTTTTGGCGAGTAAAATGAAGACGGATACCTTTTGAACTCACCTCGTATAAATAATTATAATGAATTGGAATTTGCCTCAGAGTCTGCAATATATAACAAAATTGAACTGCCAAAGAGACCAGAATTAACACCCGCCTCATTAAAAGTTAATGGGGAAAATCCCAAAGCATATAACCATTGTTAAGAAGTCTAACAGATATATCAGGTTGTTTTCAAAAATCCATTTCACTGAAAACTGAATTTTCATGTTTATATAAAAATCTAATCTTCGTAGGCAAGGTGTCAACTACCGTTATATATCCTATAATAGACAGCTTGCTTATCTGAAGCATAACTTATTTATGTACGATAAATGCGCGCGTACACTCACACACACACACACACACACACACACACACACACACACACACACACACACACACACACACACACAACATTAAAAATGGATACAACGGATCACAAATCTGCACAGAAATTGTCATCCCTAAGCAGAACGTTTTCAAATCCTTATCCCAATTCTGGAAGAAAATCTTTCGCACAGCACAAATAAAATAATCCCTATGTATATTCATCAACAAATAAAATAACACAAATCATATAACACAAAGTCTGATGTATCACCGCGCAAGGTATAGAGAAAAGACCCCTTCGGGCATGAAGGGACCAAGGAATTGCACCTATAAAGTTACCCTCCTAAGTCCGGGCAAGTTTGTTTATGGAAGACCAGCAATCGCCAATGCATACCAGCTTCACTTCTCCACGTTGCAGATGTTATCCAAGGGAAAAGCAAAGGCTGATACAGCTTGGCACCAGTGGAGTCGCAAGTCATTCCTACGGTTGAAAGAACTGGAGCTACGTGAAATAAAGTGTTATGCTAATGAACACAACGCACAGCCCGGTCCGGGATTCGAATTCTCTATCTCAGGATTGCGAGACCGACACTCTGATCAGAACGCCGCTGTGTACATGCTCTGCACGAAAACCATACAATAATACAACCTCGCTCATCCTCTTCAAAAAATGTTAATCTATAATTTAATATGTCCAAACACAAACAAAAAGTATTCACTTTTCTACTCTCGACATCACACTAAAATATTATATAACTCATGCAACAAGCGAACCATAATCAACGCCTAATGAATAACGCAACTCACAAAGGACATATTGAACATGATAAAGAGAAAACATCAAAATGATAAAAACACGTCTTCACAATGAAGCAAAATAGATTAAGCATACAAACAATAATTTGCCCTCTCAAGAAATCATGAAAATGATGGATGATACTGGCGATATATTACCTGGGCATATTGGAAGTAAAGGAAGTGACGGAAAAAGAAATGAAAACAAACTTTACGCAAGAATATCTTCGAATGCTTAGAGTGGTGTTGCGGTCGAAACTGAATGGAAGGAATAGGTTTCAAGATATCTTCACATGGGTGAGTCTATTATTAAGTTATGACGCACGTATAATTGGAGGTGAGAGGGTTTATAGAAGCTAGATTTAAAAAATGAAAAAAGAAACTACCCATAATGCACGGAACATTCCATTTATCGCAAGAACGGTTCTGCGTGCTGTAATTAACCAAGCACAAAGGTTGGCGACGGGTAATCAGCTGTGAAATTTGTACATGCTCAGGAGAAATTACCCTGGGATGGAACACCAAGAGTGCAATAATAACGCGTGATGGCTCGGGTGAGAATATCTGATATAGTCTCTACAGATATTTACGTGAATAGAGGAGTTCAAAAAAAAACAAAACAACAACAACAACATGAGTAAAGAAAGCTAAAGAAAATAGAATGTAAAATGGTGTACGGGCAGCTTGTGAGAGGGGTTAACAGGAATACAGTTGAAAATAAAAGCTGGTACTGGTTAAGAAAGAGTGACTGGAAGTCAGAGGCAGACGCGCTTTTCTCTGTTACACTGGATGAAATACTTATTGCGAATTTGGCTCAAAAAGAATATAAAAGAAGATACGATAATACTGCAAGAATGATTTCTTTGAGTTGTGTCGTATGAGCAAATCTCAGTTGGATTAATCGAAAATGGCAAGATAAAACACTGTGGAATGTAATGATCTAATGTGATAATGAATTTCAAAGGCCTGATATTAGTAGTTATAAATAAAGAGCGAAAATCAGTTTATTTGTAGATATTGCATGCTTAAATGCTGTCCTGTCAATGAAGAGAAGTAGGTTAGGTAATCGATTAGTCCCCACGAAAAAGTTCTAGGTCTTGTGCCTTTAGTGGAAAGGATTATACTAGAGGAATATAGAACGAGAAAAAGGGGAGTGAAAGAAGAATACGCAGATGACAGAATACCCAAGCGATAGAATACATAGATGATAGAGACAACAGTGTAGCTATAGTAGTAATATCAACCCTCCAGATATCTACCTACCTATGAGGAACTTATTATCACTTTCATTTTCCCGTCTTTATGCTTCCTTATTTACTTTTCTTTAACTTTTGATTTTTACCTGTTTCACTCATTAGACCTGCAGTCATGCTGGGGCACCGCCTTAAATTTTTAGTCGCATGAATCGACCCCAAGACTTATTTTTTAAGCTTCATACTTATTGTATAGGTCTCTTTAGGGGACGTAGACACACCAACACCGGTTGTCAAGTGGTAATGGACATACACACACACACACATGTATATATACATACCTGACGGGCTTTCAGTTTCCGTCTACCAAATCTATCCACAAGGCTTTGATCGGCCCGAGTCTATAGAAGCAGTCACTCGTCCAAGTTTCCACGCAGTGGAACTCAAGTTGGAGCCACATGTTAGGGAAGCAAGGTTCTTACCACACAGCCATTGTATACGCTAATTTATATATCATTTTGACATTAACAAACATCTGTTCATCTTTTATGTTATTCTGGCTTTCTTAACTCGATCGCTATGTTTCCTGCAGCCATTTCTTGTTTGCCTGTATTGCGTCATCTCTCGCTTGCTGTTGAATTTTGGTTATTTGATCTACTCTGAGCGTTAATCTATCTGTATCGATTACTCTGTACAACACGATTTTTATTCCTAGAATGTATGAAAAATGGCTAATGTTTCCTTCAAACTTTACTTTTGTTACATTTATTCAATTCCCAAAGAATCCCTCTCATCCCACGGTTATTGTGCTCCCCCACTACTTCTCCTCATGATCAGAGATGTAGCGACTAATAAACATACTCACGTAGTTAAGGTCAAGGAACTAGCAAGCAAATTTGTGGTATTGGACAGAATATTTGCTTTAACGATATTTCTGCTTCAGCAACTCAGTGCTGAAACTGTCCGAAATGTAATGGAAAGGCCAATATCGAAACATTGGTGTCCAAAAGCAAACTTTCGAGGGAATAGCAGTCATTCGTTTTGATTTCTAAATAGAAGCCAATAGGAAATATCACTTACTGAGCAAAGACAAACAGAAATATGAATTTTGCTATACAGTATTTAAAGCAATTTGATGTACTCTTACCATTATATGTAATGTATTATTGATTTTTCAGTTGGCTGCAAGTGATGTTTTAATATACCGACACGATGAATCAGCTTTTTCTGTTCGGGAACCTCATGCAAATATTTTCTTATATTTCTGTTGCCTTTTGCAAAAGTTTGCAGCGGCAAACTAGTGACTTACCCTTTTCGAAACTGAAACCCCAACATGCTAGAAAAACCGGGCTAATCATTACAAAGCATGCAAAATGTTTGCGATTTCTGAAAGGATTATCTTGAAAGGATCGTTCCTTCAGGCTTTATGCCCACTTATGAGAACATTATTTATGCATATTGACTAAATAATGAGAAATAGCACAGATTATTTCCCATTGAAGCATTTATCACAAAGCGATTTATTTCTATTCTTCACAAAGACTTTCCCTTTTGAAGTTTTTATCCGTTCTTTGTTAGCTTTGTCTAATAATAATCAATAGTTGTATTGTAACTCATGTCGGTTCCAGGTCGACATACGCACAACAGGACGACACGTATTCACTTCTTAAAAATAGATGAGTTATTCAATAGAATATTTTTTGGATATGATTCGATGATATCCCGCTGCTTTTGCTAGGTTTTTACACTGTTTTAATTTACCAGGAATACGACCTGAGATCATGCTGTAAATTTTTATAGCTTTGTCTGATGTTTGCGCGTTCGTTTTTATTTATGCATACATGTACATGCATAATACGTATACATACATTCATGCACATGTATATATATTAACGTGTTTGTGTGAGTATATATGTATATGTGTATATATGTATATATATATATATTTATACATGTATATATATATGTATGTGTATTTATATATATTTATATAAATATATATATATATATATATATATATATATA
>NC_068986.1:24292058-24292851 GCF_001194135.2 Octopus bimaculoides | reverse complement strand
TATATATACATATATATATGTGTGTGTGTGTGTGTGTGTGTGCATGTATACATATATGTCTATGTATATATGTATGTATATGTATGCATCTGTATAGAAACGCACACACTACAGTATCTATACACATATATATGTATGCGCGTGAACGAGTATTTCAGTGTAGAGAGTGTGTATGCATGTATGTATGTGTATGCGTGTATCAAAACGAATGAGATACATTGAACACCGTTACTAATAATTTATGTCTACATTTCGCCTTGCTCCATTCATAACATAAGCTAGCTATTTCTGTTGTTTGTTTAATACGTTGCGTTTGATTAATTATCTGAAAAATACAACGAACACATTGTAGATAACATTGTCTATGTATACACATCTACGTACTAAGTCTGTATCTCTGTTCAGCCTTTATTGCCTCATGTCTAATCCGCACTGACTACATATCGTATCTATTAGCTCTCTCTCTCTTTCCCTCTCTCTCTCTCTTTCTCTCTGACGCCCACCCGCCCCTTCACTATGTCTATTACTTCAGACTTTCGCTGTCTAACTCTCTTTAACACTTTCTATTTCCCTCTCGATGTACTTTACCTTCTCACTTCTCCACCCAGGATCTAAAATGTATCATTATTATTATTATTATTATTATTATTATTATTATTATTATTATTATTATTATTATTATTATTATTATTATTATTATTATTATTATTATTATGTTGTTGTTGTTGTTTTTTTTCTTTCTTTAAATTTTCTTCCATCATTATTATTATTATTATTATTATTATTATTATTA
>NC_068986.1:24286925-24288013 GCF_001194135.2 Octopus bimaculoides | reverse complement strand
TTATTATTATTATTATTATTATTATTATTATTATTATTATTATTATTATTATTATTATTATTATTATTATTATTATTATTATTATTATTATTAATAGTGTCCTAGGAGTTTGATGTTGTCTACTCAACTGTGTGGATAGATATCTTCTTGTTCTGCTCATATTCTGGCAACAAACTGTACAGCTATACATTGCTTGCTATCCAACTAGCCATATTTTAAAATGCTTACTGTATGTTCTGCCAAAGCAACTAAAATAAAATATCTAGACACATTGAATACAGACAATAAATTTCAGAAATTCTATTTATTTCTTTAAACGTTAGCCGAATATTGTGAATTGGCTGATATACAGAGTTTGACTCACAGATACAGGCGTAATATCTGGCACTAACAAAATCCTCACATATATACATATAGACATATACACATATATGAACATTTATTATGTTATACACATATGAACACTGAAATACACACATACATACTAAGACACAATACCACACGCCAACAGACACTCATATATACACTGCTCTTTGTCTAACATTCCGTCTATTCTGTATCCCGTGTGTAAACTTATATTCTCCATTCCATTCCCTTTGTTGGTATCTTCCTATGTATCTATGTATCTCTCTTTTTCTCTCTGTCTCTCTGCCTATCTCTGTCTGTCTGTCTCTCTTAGTCACCTTCTCTTTTCTTTCTGTCTAACTCTCTCTCTCCCTCTCTCTTTACATACATATATACATATGTACATGTGTATATATACATATACATGCATATGTGTATGTATGCATATATTGAAACCTTTCTCTCTCTCTTTATCTCTCTCCCACGCCCCCCTCTATTTCTCTCTATATATATATGTGTGTGTGTGTGTATGTATCTATATGTATTTTTTTTCAGTTAAATAAGGCAATTTTACGTTAATCTGATGAGTTACTCTATACTTTTGTTGAGTACATTATCATTTCTAAACAAGAATATTAATGGCATACATGTACACACACACACACACACACACACACACACACACACACACACACACACACACACATATATATATATATATATATATATATATATATATATAT
>NC_068986.1:24285649-24286269 GCF_001194135.2 Octopus bimaculoides | reverse complement strand
ATAATAATAAAGGAGTTACGACTCAAAAACGTATAAATTCAAAAGAACATATTTATCTTCTTCAATATATATTTCAGTATAAAGAATTCATTACGATGCTTAATTCAAAATTTCTTTACACATCATTCAGGAACAGATATAACATCAGAAAGAATACATCCCGTTTATATATATATATACATATATATATATATACACATACATACATGCATTATATACTTATACATTCACATGGATATATGGGTGTGTGTGCCAGTGTGCCTGAACTAATATGCGTATTTCATAAAAATTAAACACAACACCGTGTCACTTGAATGTTCTTGGGTGTAGGGCACTTCTACTCCAAAAGACGTACGGAGATGTATCAAGTGGAAGTTCAAAGGATGCATCTCCAACTAAATGAGTTGTTTGATACTTTCCATTTCATTTCTTCTCTTACATTGGTTATGTGTGTGAATGTATCTGAGTGAGTGTGTATGTATGAGAAAGATACAAGAGAGAGTGACAGACAGAGAGAGAGATAGAGCGTGTGTCGATGAGCCTGTGTTCGTAAGTATGTAAATATACACACATAAATACATATATATATATAACGCTCTCTCTCTCTCTCTCTCTCTCTC
>NC_068986.1:24284566-24285320 GCF_001194135.2 Octopus bimaculoides | reverse complement strand
ATATATATATATATATATATATATATATACATATATATATATATAAAAATATATACATATATATCTGTGTGTGTATATACGTACAGAGGAAGAGCGTGGCAGTAAAAATAGATAGATTGGCAGAACACAGAACACAGGCACACATTCCATTCGCCCACTAACACACTCACACACATACGCACATACATTAAATTTTCCACCTGTATCACATGAACTAAGTATGATTATGATGTTAAATCCGCCATTACTTATGGGACACTTGTTACGGATTATACACGCGAGAAAATAACAGTGATGCGTGGCAATATACTGGAATGTGTAAGTTTCCAAACAGAACGTTATATCTTTACTGTATAAATATTTCAATACACAGAAACATAGACTACTTATAGAATCGTGTATGTGTGTAGGAGTCTCTGTGAGTGTGCGGAATAAATTAGAGAGAGAAATGAGAGGGCAAACGGAAACAGAGAGACCGAATGAACGTGTGTATGTTGGTATGAAACTTCCGTACGACTGATATGTATTAGTCCGATCTAGAATTTTCTTTCATAATCCGTTTAAATCGCACCCGAAACGTTCATTGCTGCTCCTCTGTTTTTGTTCTCTCTCTCTCCTTCTCTCTCTCACCCTCTCTCTCCCCTTCTCTTTCTCTCTCCTACACTCTGCATAGGTAAGTAAATGTGTGTGTTTCGTATATATATATATATATATATGTATGCATATATATATATATATATATATATATATATAT
>NC_068986.1:24281584-24284077 GCF_001194135.2 Octopus bimaculoides | reverse complement strand
TATATATATATATATATATATATATATATATGTAAATATATACATATATATATATACATTATATATGTATCCATACATGTATATATTTAATGTACGATATATGTATGTAAATATGTAGAATTATATACATGCATACAAACATACATACATACATACATACATACATATATACATACATACATACATACTTACATACATACATACATACATGCATGCATACCTACATACATACATACATACATACATACGAAAGTAGAATTGCTTTACATTTCCTATTGCTGAATTATAATGGGGATCACATTTTATATTTCATCACGTAACCTTGTATCTCTTGTGGCGATATTTCTGCTGCCTTTGAAGTCTACAAGCCAGCTAGCAGGATTTGGGTCAGCTTGACCTAACTGAGAAAGCGCGCTCATGAAACTAGAGAATCATTCTGGGACGCTTTGATTTTTGGCAACAATATTCCTAGCATTGCTTGACCGAATTTCTCCATACGTATATATTTGATTATGTGTGGTGTGTGTATGCATGTATGTATGTACTTGCACAGACACACTCACACACACACGCGCGCACGCACGCACGCACGCACACATACAGACACACACACACACACACACACACACACACACATACACATATATATATATACACATATATACACACATGCCCACACAGAGACATATATGTGTATAGGTGCTTTGGGAAAGACGGAATGGGAGGGAGATCAAATGAGACTAGAGAAGAACTTGTTAAATCAGAAAATAGAATGACACTGTTGAGTACAAAAATTTATATTTGTATGTTATGAATGTGTGTCTGAGTTAAGGTGTGTCCCAAAATGCCCACACGCTCCTATACATGCATAGACACATACATACTTACATATCTACATACATAATGGCGCCGTCAACATCGGTTGTGCAGGTGTAGACGACTGTTTAAAAAGGCCGTTTTGAACACCTTCCTCTAGAAATATGCCGACTTCTCCAGTTTAAATCGGTAACTGGTTCACTTCTCGAATAATGAATAAGAGAAACACCTTTTACTCAACATCAAAGCGTTATACTGAACAGATTTTAAAGTATACATCTACACCACGTGGAAACTCGCTAACACGATTATGGCTAAAAGTAATACTACCACAGCTAAAACTAAAAACGTCACCACCGATGATAATAGAACTACTTCATCGGTAATTTATTTAAGAAGACGTAAATACTCTTCTGATTTTACTTGGATTCAACAATTAAAACCAAGATTTACTTCGATGCTGTGAAAAGCCTGAGATGTCCCTTCAATCAGATAAATGAAGCTGTTTAAATAATACTGGGACGAAGTTTATCTCAACTTCAATACCTTCACGGCGAAAAAGCTTCGACAACAAACATCTTTTGTAAAATACATATCAACTGTTCCTCCATCCTCCCTTACATACATGATGGTGGCCTTCGATTCATTATACTTTTGCAAGAGGAGTGGGAGTGATATCGAGGTCTCAGACCCATTGGAGTGTGTATATATATATATATATATATATATATATATATATATATATACACACACACACATACACTCACACACTACACATACGTATGTGTGTATGTGTGTTTATGCATATGTATGCATATATATATTTATGTATGTCTGTCTGTCTGTCTGTCTGTATGTATGTATATAATCTTTCTTAACAGCAAAAGCACTATTACTTATCGTGGATATAATACAGAAACCCACAAAACTGCAGTATTCGTCTTACGAATACTGATATAGAAAAACAACCTGCAAGCAATTTGCGACTACAGTGATTTGTTGACAATTGTTTTTCTATATTAGTAGAGAAAAAATTTATCTAAGTATCTGATTGATAGAGGATATGTGCCAGTAAAGACACAGAAGCCATGCTTTAGCCATTTCACTATCGCTGCTAGACGTTCTTCATTTAATACTGGTACATTGTGTGCCTATTACCAGTAAGCTTTCTCAAGATGAATGTTGTAACTATACTAGAAACTTTCTCAAGATGAATGCTGCAAATTTTTTCAACAGTAAGTTTTTACATTTATATATAATTTCTGCGACTCTGTTCTCAGCCTATTTTCTTTGGCTCTCTCTCTATCCCTCTATAATCTTCTATATTTCTTTGTCTTCCCCTGCTTCTTTGCTGTTCCCCATCTGTCTTACTTTTCTTTTCCCTTCTCCTCATTCCCTCTACTCCTTTTCTTCATCAGAGGTATTGAAAAATTAGGGAGGGATGAGAAAGAGGAGAAGAAAGGAAAGGGACGGCCGAAATTGCAACGAATATCTAAAGCTCGACTGATGATTCAATGCTCTGAATGACCCGTCCTTGTTTTTTCGTGTTTTTATTTTTGTATCGTCAAACAGTCCAGATGTTTTGTCATTGACTGTTACGGTCTAGTTCCGTTTTTTTTATACATACATATAGCGGCGTACGTACACTTTTGATCTCCTGTATGTAAGTATATATAT
>NC_068986.1:24275113-24280789 GCF_001194135.2 Octopus bimaculoides | reverse complement strand
TATATATATTCTGTACCACCCTTTATTTCAGCCCCTTCACACTTTCTTCGTTCTTTCCAATTTTATTTTTCTTTCTCCCCCTCTCTCACATTTCTTGGCATTCTCTTCATTCGCACTTTTCCTCCTCGTTTACCTCACTCTGTCACTTTCCTTTCTTCTTCGTCTCTCTTTCTAGTCTCTCCCTAAGAGAAATATTGAGGTTCGTGGAGCCGCAAAGCGTGCAGCACCGTCGGCCTAACGCACTGTATGCGGGCGGGCGCAGGCTGGGTGAAATTTACTATAATTTACTCTCAATACATGGCCGCGGTGTTCCCCCACTACTTTTGCTTGGGATCAGAAATGCACACATCGTCAGCGACTAAGGAACATGCTCAAATGTTTAAGGTCAAACAACTGGCAAGCAAATTTTCGGTATTGAGCAGAATGTTTGCTGTAGCCCATCTTTGATATTAAAACGAAACATGTACATGATAACACTTCCAATCAGTTAAGATCAAAAGCAATGAGAGCCAGTGCTTGGTATTGCATCAGGGCATATTCAGCCGACGACGTCCGAGATGCAGGCTGGACGACGAGATGGTCCTGCATGTACTCGTCCAGGGCCCGAGCACTGCTGACACCTAGGTTTATGTCGAACCACTGCTGTCACACGTGGGATGGATCCGGCTGTCAACTGAATCCTTCGTAAAGATCACCCCGTTGACTTCCTTCAGCTGGGAAGGAAAGGCTCTGTAGTGGCCATGCCGAAAGAGGTTGTATGGTGGACGAGATTGTAGTGGTTAAAGACCAACACTTTTCTCTTCGGCCAATCTCTGACCTTTTCTGCAAATTTCACTTGGAAAGGAAAATAAGGTGAAAGAGGTAAGTGTTGTCTTCCAGCTAATCCAATTTGCTGAAAGGTGGATGAAAGTGGCGAGAAAGGTGCGAGTGAATGGGCCTGTCCTGAGCATACGCCTGTAGTTGAAAAAAGAAAAGTAAAGGAAACAAGGCACCAACCCCAAAAGTCGGAGTACCTATGGTTCTTTATGGGGTTTTCCATGAGAAATCCTAGAAAGTCTCCTCCCTATTGAGGATTACACATTATTCATTTCTTTTTTTTAAAATAATTTTGTTAGTTTTGTTAACACGTAAAACCCTTACAACGACACACGCACTCACACTTATACACACACACATTCTTTGTTTAATCCAGTACTTTCCATAATGTTTTTCTTAATGTAAACCTTTGTGGTTAATAAAGAAATCATTATTATTATTATTATTATTATTATTATTATTATTATTATTATTATTATTATATAAGACGTTGCACACAATCCAATATCGTGATGCTGTTGATTGAAGATGCTGTGTCTAACGGGGTTTGTACTGACAGAGAAGTCATCATTATTATTATTAGTAGTAGTATTATTATTGTTGTTGCTGTTGCTATTGTTTTCGTTGTTGTCGTTTTGATGAAAGCTGTCAGTTTATTTTGCTGAGTATGATAGAATGTGCCTGCTATCCACAGACACTAGACTAAGTTGACACTTGTGTACGGATCATGCTTCAAGTACATTCCGGAGAACTTTTGCAGTTACGAGTAATGTTGATTTGTGTTAGTAGTCTATCTGTAAATTTCTATCAATCTTTTTTAAGCCATGCTGGTAGATGACTTCCAGGAGCGCCTATTACTACTGGTATCATGTGCTCTATCTTCATTTCCCACGACCTGCATATTTCCTACTTCAGATCGTCAGAGTTCACTTTTTCTTCTTTCTCTTTGATCATGTTGTCATCAGGACATGCTATGTCGATCATCGAACATTTTCTTCTCCTTTTTTGTCACCACAACAATGCTATTTTTCCGATGCCATATCTGATGGTCACACTGAATTATTGTATCCCACAGGAATTTGCAATCTGCATTCTCAGTTGCTTCTTCTGGGATTTGATCATATCGCATCTTTGCTCTTTGTAGTCTGTAATTTCAAGAGTATTCTTCATGACGAAATCAATGTTCGAATATATGTAAGGCTACAAGTGCTTTTGGAAGACTTGCCCATCGTTTGTGGGATGAACAAGATGTCACTCTGAAGACTAAAATAAGTGTATACAAATCTTTTATTTTGAGTACACCTTTGTATGGGACCGAAGCTTGGTGTCCCTACTACAGACATATAAAAAAATGTCTTGAAATCTTTGACATACGCTGTTTGCGCAACATATGCAAAGTAAAATGGCAAGCTAAGATGCCAAAATCTTAGAAAAATATATCTTCAGTATTCAACGCATGCTGATGAGAATTCAGTGCGGATGGGTAGGACATGTTGCTCGAATGAGAAATGACCCTATTTCGAAAATTCTTCTGTATGGCCAGCAAGTGGAGAGATATCGTGCCAGAGGAAGACCTGTCCTTAGGTATAAGGATAAATTGAAGCAATCACTAAATTCTCTACAGTTTAACTTGACATCTTGGAAAAGTCGTTGCCTAGATCGATCTGTGACACGATACATCCAAACAATTTGTGTTGAAGAAAAATAACAATAGAAGAACTATATGCCGCAACCAACAGACACATTTGCCCTATCCCAGGAAAAATCAAAATCATCAATGTCCCCATTGCGACCTCATAGCTAAATCAATATCTGGAATCAAATTACATTCACGCATCCATCGCAAATAGATGCAGCTTCCTTGTGATCTTTTCCTGTTACTTACTTTAAGACCTCTCCCCTAAAAAAAAACCCACTCATACGTCGAATATATACAAAACGCTATATCCCATATAGTCTAGTCAGGAATATTTGTACCATTGTTGATGACGGTGATACAAGAGGCAAGCGTTTCACAAAACGTAAAAGATTTGTACTCTAACAAAAACATCCCTCTCTACTTGTAGAAAATGGTACAAAGTCTGCTAAGCAAATATATGTTAGAACAATCCAAGAAATAGGAACACAAAAGCAGGACATAATATCATCTATAGAGAGAGACACGTTACTAAAATATTGTTACAATGCAAAATTAAACATTGAGCAAAATAACGAACTAAAAGATATAATTTCTGACAGAATATTGATTCAAAATAAAAGACAACCAAAAAGTTTGAAGCAATTATTGACAAAACCAAATTTTACCCCGTACAACTATGATAAAACATTAATAGTATCCAAAATACAATGACAATCGATGCACTACATGTCAGTTCATGCATACCGTTCGGTATATTAATACTAAAACAGAAAGACTGTTTACAAATGGAAATATGAACTGTAAAAGGAAAGGTGATACTACTACTACTACTACAAATGACATATTTGGAGCGTTCGAAAACACGTGCGATATACTCTGCAATAATAATAATAACAATAATAATAATAATGATAATAATAATAATCCTTTCTCCTATAGGCACAAGGCCTGGAATTTGTGTGGTGAGGGGGATAGTCGACCACATCGAAACCAGTACTTGACTGCTACTTAATTTATCGAACCCGAAAGGATGAAAGGCAAAGTTGACCTCGGTGGAATTTGAACTCAGAATGTGAGGACGTACACAATGCCGTTGTCCGGCGTGCTAACGATTCTGCCAGGTCGCTGCTTTTAATAATAACACAGTATTAATAATACAAATGATGGTTTGAAATTTTGGCACAAGGCCAGCTATTTCAATGGAGGTTACGTCGATTACAATGACCCCAATATACAAACAATAAATAGTATATCGACTCCGAAAGGATGAAAATCGATCCCGGCGGAATTTGGACTCAGAACGCAAAGACGGATGAAATGCTGCTAAGCATTTCGACCGGCGATGTGAAGCAACTTAGCATCACTTGGGAAGAGACTGGCGACGTTAATGAGGACCGAGATTGTTGGAGCCATCTTGCTGCCCAATGCATCGGCCAATTGCATTTAAGGAGCTGTGAATGAGACTGAGGCCTTGTGACTCTATGGATATTTGCTCCTTATTCTTGGCATGTCAAGTGGCCAAATATAGGCTTCTTTAATGGCTCGAAAATCCTCTTGCTTCAACGAAATATATATTTAGATGGAAGCATATTCAACGCATAAATTCCTTCCTTTACAGAGACTGTAAATGAAAAAAAAAAAAAAAAGGAACCCCCAAAACTCCATCACCTTTGGAATTTGGAAGAC
Source organism: Octopus bimaculoides (assembly GCF_001194135.2). Classification (NCBI taxonomy): domain Eukaryota; kingdom Metazoa; phylum Mollusca; class Cephalopoda; order Octopoda; family Octopodidae; genus Octopus; species Octopus bimaculoides. The sequence goes on along the minus strand of NC_068986.1, from coordinate 24,276,648 downwards.
AGTTATATTTGTTCAGCGATTAAATGTTTGTATAAGAAAAACAACCAAACAACCATTGTAAGAATATCTAAATGTCCCTCAATCAACACACTACCCACTTACATGACAAATACACACATTAGACATTATACTCTTCCACACCTTTAAAAAGTAGAACGTCATTCATCATAAATATGCTCGATAAGTGTTGACATGGGGTTAAAAATCAGCAAAACGAAAGTTCCGACTGTCATCACCAACGGCTGTGATAAACATTTATTATGCATTACATAGGCTTATAACAAGATTATGTACGAGTTTGATAAGATGTAAACGTTAGAGATGGTGACCAAATATGTATATCAAAACAAGGTTGATAAATAATTTCTTATATAAATAAACATGATACTACAAGATGACTGCGTGGTATCAACGTTACTGCGCATGAGAAAAAACTGAACTGACTGACAAAAATAAATTTCCATTCGCATCCCAATTCTATAATATACGAAATGTTGTTCATTAAGAAATCAGAAAACAAAACTCCAGCACTAACATCCATCATTAATATTCATCTTGACATCGCTGAAAAGACAGAGATAGGTACAAGACGTCGCCAATGGTGCAAACAACATGAGATACGTAAGCAAACGTCAGACAGGACCATTTATCAGTTGTCGGCTATCTATCTACTCCTCATTCCGAGCATATATGTATATATATATATATATATATATATATATATATATATATATATATATACACATAACTATGTGTATATATATATATATATATATATATATATATACACGCATGTTTACGTCTATCCGTATAAATATATATACATATATATATATATATATATATTTATATAAGGGGCATCATAAGGGGCGTATAATTATATTCTTGGGAATAGAAATTTCCCTTATGAATGTTTTACACACTGGCTTCTTGATAAAATTCTTGTAAAAGAATTTATATCCCTTTTTTGAATTTATTAATCAAATACATATATATATATATGTATGTATACACACACGAAGACACACAGACACATAGGCACACACACACACATATATGTGTATATCTATCTATTCTTTTATTTGCATTATTTACATTTAACGGATATTTGTCCTCATCTTGTTTGTTGTTAACACAACGTTACGGCTGATATACCATGAAGGGTTTATCAGCCGTAGTCTCTTTTAGAGAGATTTAGAAATATTGATATTCATGTTTCAGAAAACTAGTGGACGTGTTCCAAGGAATATATGTAAACAAACCTTCGAGCAGACAGTCAGCAGCGATGCCTGCTTGGTTCGGCTACCCAACATCGATAAGGGCAATCACCACGAAACTAGTCTGTGGATGTTGAACCAGCAAGGGGAAGAAGCTGACCTCCCCTGTTCGAAGGTTGTAAAAGATGTAGGTTTGTGTGTCACATAGCTAGCTAGAGGCGATGGCCGCTTGGAGCTAATCCACGACAACAGTCGTCCTATTTTCCTGGACTGCCCTGTTATCTTGGTGATAACTATTAATATATATATATATATATA
>NC_068986.1:24272551-24274536 GCF_001194135.2 Octopus bimaculoides | reverse complement strand
TATGTACATATAGAGAATTATTAAAAATAATGACCTAGCAAGCATCGCTTTGATTTTCATTGCTCTGTATTCATTTCATCTATTACACTCTCTCCAGCTTTATATTTCATGAACATACGATTAAGCAGTCACGTGTTTTTACACGCTTATTCGCGTAAATCCTTGGTAACGAAGACAATAACGCCTGGATAGTCACTTGATGTTCTCTCTTCTGTCGAACATGAAAGTGATGACTTATAAATTGTGAAGTGGTTTAGAAATATTCTTAGCGGAGAAAAACGTATGGGAATAAACATATTTAGTAGCATTGCAATTACACTTGCTGTAATTAGTGTTTCATAACAGTCATAAAATGAATGCTTCATGTATATTAAGACTGCAATTACAATAATAGAAAGACGTTTTGGAAATTACCCTGCCAGTAAGCATCGACATATCTTTTGCTCTTTCTTTCTCTTACTACTCAACCATGTCCTCTCATTCCCTCTCTTTCTCTTTCTCTTTCTCTGTTTCTCTCTGTATATATATATGTATATTTACATATATCTGTCTGTCTATCTATCTATCTATCTATCTATCTATCTATCTATCTATCTATCTATCTATCTATCTATCTATCTATCTATCTACATATATATTTATATATACATATTTATATGTATATATATATATATATATATATATATATATATATATGTATATATATATACATTTTTATATACATATACAGTTTGGCGAAGGAGCCACGAAACCAAAACTTCGAAGTCACTATCACCCTACTACTTGTGAACGTTTAGTGCAGATGTACTCAACTATAAGTTGTTTAGTAGTTCTTCAGCTTAATGTTATGGTTTTATAAGTTACATGAAAACATCTATATATATAAATTGACATGAACATTTCTATATATATATAGATATAGTTTTTTGAGGGTTTTTTTATATGAAAGCAAAACTTCTTGTCAGAAACAGCCACATACAAGATGTAATGAAATTGAAGGAAGACATTGAAACTTCCCCTCTTCGAGTTTATTTTATTCAACAGCAGAGGCAGCTATTGTTTCGGAGATACAGCTTACAAAAGCCCCTTTATTCCGTCTTCCCATATACCCTGCACATAAAATAACAGCAAATACTGCATACAGTTAAATTGACATGACACTTTCTGAAAGATACGTATAGCTTTCGCTAGTGGAAGCAAAACATTTATTTAAAGGTTGATTCTTTGGGACAAATTATATGGGATTGTTTAGAAAAGGCTAGAACGAAAATGCTAAAACGTATTTGAAACAATGGACAACAGTCGAAATATCATAATGGATGAGTAAATAAGCATTCTGAAAGTGAAACAATGCATTGGTAGGTAAACAATGTTATCAACAAATAGAAGAGAGGGAAGGAAACATTACCTATAAGCTTGCCAAAGTTTAATGCAGTTTAAATATGGAGATTAAAACTGTTTGGTTTTGGATATTCATCGTGTACAGTGTTCCTAGTCAACTTAATCTCCGTGTCAGGTGGACAGTCGAAATAAATAAATAGACAAAATCTTTTTACTTTTATAAAAAGATTTAAAAAGTATGGAAGACCCTACATAAAAAACTATGTCGATTTCGGTCCATTTACGCGGGAGATCTGGGCAAAATGATTAGTGCATGATTGTCCTTGGGACATAAGTAATGTGTGTGTAAAGTTTGGTGAAAATTGGTTGAGAATTGTGGAAAAGTATGTTCATTGTTCCTAGCCAATTTTATCACCGTCGCTGGTGAACAGAAGAAATAAATAAATAAACAAAATCTTTCCTTTTGCTTTTATAAGAGGATGAAGAAGTATGGAAGACCCAACACACAAAAGCTATGTCTATTTAGGTCCATTTACGCGGGAGCTCTGGGCAAAATGTTATAGTGCATGACCATCCTTGGGACATAAGTAATTTGTGTGTAAAGTTTGGACTAAGTATATATATATATATATATACATATATAT
>NC_068986.1:24269549-24271059 GCF_001194135.2 Octopus bimaculoides | reverse complement strand
ATATATATATATATACAAATACAGACAGACAGGCAGGAAGATAGACAGACAGTCAGACATACAGACAGACAGATAGATAGATAGATAGATAGATAGATAGATAGATAGATAGATAGATAGATAGATAGGTAGATAGACAGATAGATATGGATATTCGCACACATACACCTACACCTAACAAAACTGTAGTATAAGTCAATAAAGAAAGAAATGACTTGATATTTCATTGAGTTGTGGGAAGGAAGAGAGTACGCGTGGAGGTTTATGATTGGGGGAAATGAATTATGCATTCTGGGGTGCATTGAGACTAATAAAGTGAGGAAACATATAATAACTGAGATGGAGACAGCGGAAAAGAAGAGAAACAGCAAGAGAAGAGGAGAAGGACTGAGGGAAAATGAGACGGGAGAATGAAGAAAGAGGGAAAGAGAGAGATGGAGAGAGGTAAATGAGTGGGGGAAAGAAGAAAAATGAAGGACGGCCACTGAGCGAAGAAACAACAAGGTTAGATAAACATATTTACGTTGCATTATAATGAAAATTAATACTAAACCGTTTCTCTTTCTCTATTCGTGTCTCCTCCGTTCTTTCCATCACCGTCCCTGTTTGTTTTTCCACCCTACACTTTTCTATATAAAATTTCTAGCGATCTAGAGTACTTTATTCATTGCTCACATCTCCCTTGGTTCACAATTATTCATTTATAACCGACAATTTTTGAGAGAGAGGAACAGAGAGGTCAGATGGGGAAATTGATTTAAATTCAAAGAAGAACACTCAGAGAGCGTAAACCTCAGCCAAGGCAACACCAATGTTCTCTCAACGATTAGCCGGAGATGATTGTTAAAATGAGAATATCTGAAATAAACTCAACTGCTCTCACAAGCGAGAATACTAAAAACGAACCCGACCGCTCTCAACAATTAAGTGAAAAAAAAATCTGGTAAAATAATCCAGAACCCTTGTCAGGTACCAGATCGTTCCCAAATCTTAATCAGTTCGTGCCAGTCACGAGGCCAAGTCCTCGACCAGGAAAGGTTGCAAGTTAAAGTCAACTCTATGAGAATTATAGTGCAGTGCGTAAGTTCTGAAGGCGCTTGTCCTTGAGATCAGACAGTTGCGTTCAGCATTTCAAGGTCATGATTTCGATTCCTTGATCGGGTGGTGCCATTCTGTACCTAAACAAAACAATTCCTTTCGCCTCGTTACGAGCCACTCAACTGTAAATGATTAACATTGCGACGAACTGGTGCCCTCCGTTCTAGGGGCAAGGTTGTGATCACTGTCACTTAGACACCACAGAAATAGGATAACCTGCCCTAAGAATCCTAGGATTCGTGACGGTAATGTCCAGGCACTGATGATGATGATGATAATGATGATGATGATGATGATGATGATGATGATGGTGATGCTGATGCTGATAAGCATGATGTTGATGATGATGGTGATGGGGATGATGATGGTGATTATGGTAATGATGATAGTGGTGGTGGCGCTGGTGATGGTG
>NC_068986.1:24258723-24264309 GCF_001194135.2 Octopus bimaculoides | reverse complement strand
ATATATATATATATATATATAAATGTTCTTTAATATGAAAACAAAACAAGCGCATACACTCGTAAACTTCTGTCATATAGATAATTAACAATCTATCTATCTGTCTGTCTATCTACCTATCTCTTCCCCCCTCTCTATATCTATGCCATCTATCTTTCTGTTTGCCTGTCTCTGTGTCTCTGTGTGTCTACCTATTCATCTATCTATCTCGTCATGTAAAATGTGTGTGTATATGTAATATTCATTGATGTAATATATGTAATATTCATTGACGTAATATATGTAATATTCATTGATATATATAAATATAAAGTAACTTATCTCTTTAAAGATTTATGCGCAAATACGCAAAAGCATTAATAGTAACGTGCAATCTATTTAAGTATGCGAATGCACGCTCAGTAGCATACTTCTCCCATACTTTTCTTCTCGTCCTCCCCGCCTTGATAAACCATTACTGACTGTGCCTGTTACATCTTCAACACCATTATCAATACATATCTGTCGATGTGCCTATCTGTCGATGTGCCTATCTGTCGATGTGCCTATCTGTCGATGTGCCTATCTGTCTCTCTCTCTCTCTCACTCTAATTATCTACCAAAGAATAAATACCTCTATCCCTATGTATATTTCACTTTCTGTATATACTTATGTATATACATACATGCATACATCCAAATATATACATACAAGTTTATGCCCCCATATATATATTCAATATAGATATGAGCTTTGTAATTTGCTTTATAAAACTCGTCCACAGGTATTGGCCATCATACACTAAGATGGATATAACACTGGCTGTATACATTTGTGATATCTCTAGAATTTATACAAAAATACGAATAATAGAAAATGGATTGAGCAGTACCTTTTGTTCTATAACCCTACAATTGTTTCAGCAGTAGATTCTCTAGCAGAAACATTCTTGAAGCGTGACATAAAATATAAATTAGCACATAATGACTATTATCATTATTATTATTATTATTATTATTATTATTATTATTATTATTATTATTATTATTATTATTACCATTGACTTTGCACCGCTTCTAACTCTGGAGATGTACCTCGGTGTCAGCTGTTCACTACCAGTGAAGTGAGGTAGCACCTCTTATATCTCGAACACCTTCCGGAGTATTCCAGCGGTTCCAAGCAGTGCTGTTTTCTGAAAGTGCTCCAACTTTCTTCTTCTTCTTCTTCTTCTTCTTCTTCTTCTTCTTCTTCTTCTTCTTCTTCTTCTTCTTCTTCTTCTTCTTCTTCTTCTTCTTCTTCTTCTTCTTCTTCTTCTTCTTCTTCTTCTTCTTCTTCTTCTTCTTCTTCTTCTTATTCTTCTTCTTCTTCTTCTCATTATTATTATTATTATTATTATTATTATTGATTGTGAATTACGCCTTTGCAGGTGGTTATATATAAGAAGTTATCAAACATTTAATATATGCCCACCTGAAGAGATACAATCCAATGCCGGTGTTGCCGTGATCGAAATAAAAATGATAAAAATGATCTCTCACGTCTATTTCGACGTAAGAGTGTTTAAATAATAACAAATGATAATAAAAATAATAATAATAATAATAATAATAATAATAATAATAATAATAATAATAATCATAATAATAATAATAATAATAATAATAATAATAATAATAATAATAATAGTAGTAGTAGTAGTAGTAGTAGTAATAGTAGTAGTAGTAGTAGTAGTAGTAGTAGTAATAATAATAATAATAATGATGGACATTTATATTTAATATATATTATTTCAGCAGTGATTTCGCTGGTAGATATAATTGTACTTTTACTGAAGCAATTGTACTTTTACGCAATAAAATCTGTAGCTCCATCCATTTATATACATTCATACATATATATGTATTTGTGTCTCTGTGTGTGTGTGTGTATCTGTGTGTGTGTGTGTGTGTCTGTGTGTAAATATATAGTAGTTGTCAGAGTGTTGCACTCCCGATTACGAGATATTTTGTTCGATTCCCAGATCGAGCGTTAAGTTGTGTTCTTGAGCAAAGCATTTTATTTCACGTCAGTCTGCGATTATTTCGGCATCTGACATGTGGCACATGGTGCACCTATACCAGGTAATGTCGATTTAATGGAGTGATTGAGCCTATGTATACACAAACCAATTTGATCACTATAAACAAATCATCTGTTGTTCAGCAAAAAATTGCCGAACCTTCATACATTGCCTAACGATGGAAGAGTCCATGTGATACACACACACACACACACACACACACACACACACACACACACACACACACACACACACACACACACACACACACAAATATACGTACATAATACAAGTTCAGTAATATGCAAATACACAACATAACTCATAGATTTATTAAAGTTATATCCGCCTCTAGAGGTAATGTCGCAATTAGCAGATGCAATTCTGGCCCGTTTCATGTATCAAAAATTCTTCGAAGTTGACATGCTACTAAGAAAAATTAAAGGAGGAAATGCTTATTGCCAACAACGGAAAAGAGAGTTATCGTCCTATTTTATGTCAATATGCATCCTCTGGGCGGCGAGCTGGCAGAAACTTTAGCATGCCGGGCGAAATGCTTAGCGGTATTTCGTCTGCCGTTCTGATTTCAAACCCCGCCGAGGTCGACATTGCTTTTCATCCTTTCGGCGTCGATTGAATAAGTACCAGTTAAGCACTGGGATCGGTGTAATCGACTTAATCCCTTTGTCTGTCCTTGTGTGTTCCCTCTATGTTAGCCCCCTGTGGGCAATAAAGAAATAAAAATATGCATCCTCAGTACGACAAGTGTCCTGTCTCATTTCTAGCACCCATGCAACATGCACATACACAGAAAGAAAGAACTCATTTATTGCTTAGTTATTTTCCATGAAGCAAACAAATATGAAGAAAATGAATTAACTCAATCTGGCCAGTGAAATGTATATAAACAAGATAGACAACTACGGGTATACAAATTCTCTGACTAATACACTCTCTCACTCCCTCTCTTTCTCTGTGTGTTTATCTATCTATCTATCTATCTATCTATCTATCTATCTATCTATCTATCTATCTATCTATCTATCAAACTTCATGTGATTTATGTGTAACACATTCAAACACGTACTCGTATACACAGATATATCCATCCATCCATACACCACTCACACACACTTACACACACACATATGTATGTATATGTGTGTGTGTGTGTTGTATTGTGTTTACTGTCGCCTCGATGTTTCACCGGTAATGTCTTATCCCAACGTTGAATCGGATGAAAATTCAGAGCTACATTAAAAAAAAAAGAAGCATTACAACCTACACATGCAGTGAGCGCCCGTATCCAGCGTTGTATCTATGAGCATTTAAACATACGTACATATATAAGAGCAATTAGATAAATACATTGATATCAACACATACATACACACCCACATGCATACATACATATATACATATATTTATATACATACATACATACATACATATATATATATATATATATATATATATATATATATATATATACATATATGTATACATATATGTGGATATATATATATATATGCTTACATGTACTCATGAAACACGTTTTGTTTTGTACACTCTATAGGAAATGTACACAAGAGTCAACACTTTGTTTTGGAGGCGTTTCAATAGAGAAGTTGCACAAAACGCAAACATACACCACATGCACACACACATGTAGATAAATACACATACATATAGTACTTAAAAATATAAACAAACATAAAAACAACAGGATATTGACAAAATTGCATCCATACTTTTATTCATCATCTATTGTATTGGAGAATAATAGAGGAATGTTGTTGTCTCTTTGTGTTTTCCATCTCCAAGTTTGAAAGCACGCAAGTGAAGGCCATTGTTAGAACATTATTACGTGTATTAACAAAAAGTAGCATCGGTTTACTACAACAGCAAATGCGAAAGTAGAAACAAGTACAGAATAAGATGTCATGAAGGAACAACATCCCGACAAAATGCCACAAGAAATTCGAGTAAGAATTGTGTATTAACGACTAAAGAAAACAAATTAAATTTTTACTTGTAATAATATTATATAAAAATCAATAACTGATCACTAGTTTACCGTTGATAAGAACAACAATGAAATTCTCGATGTTTGAAAATGTTGGCTATAGCAACTATTTATTTTGCTGTCCTCCTATCAAAGACATTTCAAATATTTAACTAGGTTTTATATGTAGCTGTATATATGTATGTATGTACGTTTGTGTCTATGCATATGTATATGTGTATATATATATATATATATATATATATATATATATATATATATATATATATATATATATATATATATATATATATATATATATATATACAAATGATTCTGCCACCATGCCGTCATACAAACATTAAAATAAAAGGGAAAAACAATTGGAGAGAGTGCCTTAGCATGGGCACTGTCCGGTGACTGAAAAAATATGGAAGAATAGAAGAGAGAACTAATATATATACTCCAACTAAGAATGCAGCAATATTTTTTTTATCAATGAAGTATTAATATAGCGTTCTATGAAGAATTCTTGGAAAAAGAATGGTTCACTTGCTGCGAGGATTCAAAGAATATACTGTTTCTATATGCTACGCTTCGAACTCGTCACAACGTGACATATGCAACGAAATGATTTTGTCGCTCGGTATCCTTCACCTAGTTAAGAGATAGTTAATTAAAGAGTCAGATATGCAATATCTTATAGTTTAAAGTAACAACAACCACTCCATAGTGTTTTCGCTTGAAGATACTACAGTCAAGAATGTAAGAATCTTTAGTCCTCCAAGACGAGGAATCCTCATGAATATTTGAATATTTCTACAGACAAGTTTCTGTGGACACATCATATAACTAGCTTTCTCTGATTTCAGTTTATATGTTCTTTACACAGTTGACAGCAGAAGGTGATAAAAGACTGTAACATTGATGACATCCATAATGATGGCAGTGGGGTATTAATATGCAAATTAGTTTAATCGTTAATTGAAATTTGCTTGGCGTTTCAGCTGAAAATGAAACTCAAATCATGGGCTTGTGGAGTTTGTCACAACGTATTACTATAATGGATACTGATTTGTGAACAAGCGAAAAATTCTAAATGGAGGCAGTAAATTGACCAGCGATGATAGTACCTGACCGATAGTTTATTTTATGAACTCCTAATGATGAAAGGCAATGTTTGGCCCCGGCGTGATTTGAAACCAGAACGTAATGATCAAGTAGAAACAAAGCATTCCCTGGAATGCTCAAATGATTCCACCGACTCACTGCCATATAAACAACAATACAGAGAAAACAACTGGACGAGGGCCCTAGCATGACAGCATATCAGTTATTGAAACAAATAAAACAATAGAAACAGTATCAATAGTAATCTTATACATTTTGATCAATGTTTCGATTTCGGTCAGGGCGTCACGCATTAGAGAATTGTTTCCTTAGCGTCAAGCCGACAATTATTTTGCGAATGAACCTGAATGACAAGAATTATGCGGAAGTTGCATATATATGCATATATATATATATATATATATATATATA
>NC_068986.1:24256454-24258119 GCF_001194135.2 Octopus bimaculoides | reverse complement strand
ATATATATATATATATATATATATATACATATATATATATATACATATATATATATACGACGGGCTTCTTTCAGTTTCCGTCTACCAAATCCACTGGCAAGGCTTTGGCTGGCGCGAGGCTATAGTAGAAGACACATGCCCAAGATGTCACACAGTGGGACTGAACCTGGAACCATGCGGTTGGTAGGCAAGCTACTTACCACCCCTGCGCCTATAAATAAGTCACCTATCTCAACCTACATATTCTCGAAACGGCCGTCAGACTTTGTACCTGTTAAATATTTTCTTTAAAATCATCTTATTCCACAATATCATCTATTTGGATTACCGCTTTTCATTCACCTTGTGCATATTTAAATATATTCATTGATTTCTAATATGGATATACAACCGCAAAAGATCCCATACAGGTACATTTATGATTTATATGTATTTATATATTCATATATTTATAAATACGAAATGGAAATCAAAACAATAAATTGAGCAATATTAAATTCAAATCAACTTAAATATTTTATACAAGCAAATGACATCTCATAAATTTACAGCTGTTTCCGCATCATTAATAAGACCAAGTTTTTTAAGAATAATAAAATCCCGTTTAAATATATGATGAGGTTTCATCAGATCGACATATCTTCTTCAATATTTCACGAAAAATAGCAAATGAAATTTGATAACTGCTAACGCTTAAAAAAACATGCAACACGCTTTTTGAGAGCTTAATCATAAATAAATAATATGTCTAAAATTACGTAAATTCCTAAATTTAAATCTATTAGTATCCAGTTCCATAACCGATTCTGTTGCATGATACACAGGTTCATATATACATATTTATATATACACACATACACCTATCCATTTATGTATATATACATACAAACGTACGTATACACACATGCATATTCACATACACAAGTTTACTTATATATAAATAATATATATATATATATATATATATATATATATATATATATACATATTTACAATATGCATACATATACAATTCATACACACATGTATATATATTTTTATTGCAAAACATTGTTTGATATATTAATTCAAATCTAAATAAAAGACTTTATATCCAAATAAATCAGTTTATAATATGAATCCCACTTGCAGTTTATTTAAATAGAGTGGAGGCAACTATTTTTCAGTTTATAGAGACAAATCGAAAAACGAAACCAACTCAATACGGTCAACGAAAAATCAATTTAGATACACACATAGAACAAAAGTTATACAATACAAACGAAACATCCCAAATACGAAAAAAGAAACCAAAGCAACAAATTAAACAAGATAATACGCTATATCTTCATATACACTACATTATTCATTCACTCACTTATATATACATATCGATACATATAAAAAAAAATCGAAAAACGAAGCCAGCTCTATACGGACAAAGAAAAATAAATTCTATACATACATCAAAACCAAAATAAAACAATTTATTGTTTTCATTCCTTCAATTTGGATTTTTATTCACATTCATAGCAACCCTAGATGCTCCCCATGAACTATAAAATAACTTTTTTCAACTTATTGAACTTCATATTGGTAAAACCTACAACCTTCTATGCCAATATACTATTGTTGTTCATGAAAGTTGTTATATATATATATATATATATATATATATATATATAT
>NC_068986.1:24251497-24255501 GCF_001194135.2 Octopus bimaculoides | reverse complement strand
TATATATATATATATATATGTCTGTGTGTGTGTGTGTGTGTGTGTGTGTGTGTGTGTATGTATGTATTTGTATATACATATATACATACATACACACATAATAAAATACATATACACCATATATATATACACATTAAAAAAATACATACACATATATCTACATCAGCTGTGTGCTATTATATATATCAGGTTTATAGAGAGTTTGTAACATCGCACTAATCCGATGTCTTAATGGCAAAAATACTTAATTCGTCAACTATTTTCTTTCGTAGGATAAATATTTCTTTCAACTGTGTCCAAATTAACATTTAAACGTTTGCAAAAGGAGATTATTTGTAGTCTTCAACACTATTAACAGAAGATCAGCATCTTACACTTATTACTGGCGGCTTTTCCTCCAAAAGTATATTAAGACAAAGTTTCTAAAGCAGCATTTCATTTATTCAACTTAATGTGCTTTCCAGCATAACCTACTTTGTTGATTAAAATTAGACTTTCATATAGAGAAAATAATCGGAAAGTTTATCTGATAATTAAGCTGTGGTATTTGGTAGACTAGTGCATTCAGATACATTCTAGAATTAATATAGCTCTACTTATCATTGCTTCGAATGGAAGGGAAGTTACAGCCTTAGCTGATTAGTTTCGGCTCTCTGAGTTCAATTCTTTCCGAGATAATTGTTTTTCTTTAATCCTTCCAGGTAGGATATACTAAGTGTATGTAATGTACTCAGAACGATTCTTTTCTTTGTTTTTTTTCTTCTATCTCTCTTAGTCTTTCATAATCGTACACTTCACCATAAGAGTATTATGGAGGATCATGAAATAAATGAAGAAAACCTTTCCCAAGTCTTCCCATGTAACATGGTGTATAATCTGTAAACAGAAAGGATGTTATGGCATGCTAGGTTAGAACAAGTTTCATTAGATTCCGAAACATCTGTTCTTTAACTTTGAAGGTTCTCCATAGACTTGTGGATTTTACAACTAAGTAAACTTGGAAAAGTTGTGTGCTGTGTATTGTTTTGATAAACTTCAGATAGCGCTGAAGAAGGGGCTCCCGCCCCCTCCCCCGAAATGTGGCATGTATTCTCATTACTCACTTTATAGGCGTAGGAGTGGCTGTGAGGTAAGTAGCTTGCTAACGAACTACATGGTTCTGGGTTCACCTTGCGCCGAGGCTATAGTAGATGCTGGTGTGTTTATGTCCCCGTAAATTAGCGGTTCGGCAATAGAGACCGATAGAATAAGTACTAGGCTTACATAGAATTAGTCTTGCGGTCGATTTACTCGACTAAAGGCAGTGCTCCAGCATGGCCACAGACAAATGACTGAAACAAGTAAAAGAGTAAAAGTGTAATCAAATGTTGATTTCGTATTAGCCCTGTGCCATGTTAAGTAGTCGGACTTTCACATAGCATGTTCCAACTTCCATATTACCATTTGTATTGTTAGACAAAATACAGCCAACAAGGTAACCTTTAGGGATTTGCTTCAAGTCAGAGAAATATCATGTAAATCATTCTCAAATAAAATTTACGACTGAAGAACACACATTGAATTTTATAGTCCAATTTAAATTCCTATGTTTACAATGTCTTTGACGATAACAATTTCATAAAGAAAATAAATCAAATTATCTTTTATGATAATACGAAAAATATACATTAACTGAGTTTCTATTAATCATGTAACGAAAGTTCTAAAACATAGGTAATAAGGATTGTATGAGAAGGTAAAACGTCCTTTATTTATGGTATATTCAAAAATTGATATTCATATACTCATACATCGTGTAGTATGAACAAGCATTATTTAGATTATTACCTAAGTGTACACAATAGAAAACTAATGAATATATTTCAGCTCTAATATGAATTTTACAGAGGAACGGAAAATAACAGGGACCTGACCGATTTCCTCCCCAAACCACAATCAAGAATTTCACACCCTACCTATGCTAACCGCATTGACTTCATCAACATCGTCGTGATTGCCATTCTCCTCTTCTCCTCCTCCTCTTGCTCATCACTATCATCAGCATGGTCATAAGGAGATTAGTGGCGTAGGTAACTTTAACAACCCAGAATTTTATATTTTTATTTTTAAGTAAGCAATTTCTCTCTCTTAAGACGGAATATATCTGTCTTATTAATTTCAACAATCGATGAAGAAAAATTGACCTCCCAAAATAAGTGACTAGAAAGTTGTAATTCAATTCATCGATAAAACTACGAAGGAACGCATTATTTCCTTCCCCCCCCCCCAATCACTGTAGTTCGTGAACTAATTTTGATAATTAGAATCTTGCTTCAGGCGTAGCTTCAGGCCAAAAGTTAAACTCATCTTGCCAGCAGGAAAAACCGTTTCCTGGTTAATTAAGTAGTTTATTGTGAAGAATTGACTTGCTTAACAGTTTCAGGTTTGCAGCGTGAAATCATTTCATTTCGTCTATACAATGGCCGTTCTATGATTTTCAACTACTTTCTCAATAACAGCAGTCAAGTATTCCTAACCTAATAAGTATTCACACAGATACATAAACATACACAAGCAAAAAGTCACACACACCTACACATACACATTCACACACATGGACACACTCACACACACATGCATACACATGTACATACAGACATACACGCATACATACTTATACATACATGTATATATATATATATATATATATATATATATAAGCAATGTTAATTCTCTAAATGAAGTATTAACAGTAACTGCACGATAAAGTGTAGTATATTGCCACTTAAGTGTGGCTGACCCCTAGGGGTGGATGTTACTGTTGCTTTTAGCCCCAGGAGGACATCTCCTCCAGCTGGCTTATCGACACACGACTGTGTCCTGTTTGCCAAGGGAGTTATCCCTCTCACCACGGCCAGCAGCACGAACGTATCCGGATTTCAGGGTTATTTCCCTTCGTCGGCGTTCGACAGCTGATGACCTTGGTGAGAGAGAAAAACCTGGCAAATCTTATATCTTCTTTTCCAGTGGCATTCTTCACTGATATTGCATATACTGATATGCATATACTCTTTACTCTCTTTTACTCTTTTATTTGTTTCAGTCATTTGACTGCGGCCATGCTGGAGCAGCGCCTTTAGTCGAGAAAATCGACCTCAGGACTTATTATTTGTAAGCCTAGTACTTATTCTATCGGTCTCTTTTTGCCGAACCGCTACGTTACGGGGACGTAAACACACAAGCACTGCTCTACCCCTGGTGTTGGTTCGTTTACATACATTAGGGGTTCGGTAAAAATAGTCAGAATATGTACAAGGATTCAAGTAAAAAAGTATTGGAGTCGACGTTTTCGACTAAAAGTCCACATACATACATACATACATACATACATACATACATACATACATAAATACATACATATATACACAGATACCAATAGTCACACAAATCTGTCTATTTATGTACCTATATCAATGAATCAAGAATCTATTTTACTCTATCTATCTATCTATCTATCTATCTATCTATCTATCTATCTATCTATCTATCTATCTATCTGTCTGTCTGTCTGTCTGTCTGTCTGTCTGTGTGTCTGTTTCTATATAGGTGTATGTATGTATGTGTGTGCTTGTGTTTGTGTTTGTGTGTGTGTGTGTGTGTTTGTGTTTCTCTCTATGTATACGCAATATGGTGGAGGTGCTATGGCCTAATGGTTAGGGCAGCGGACTCGCGGTCATAGGATCGCGGTTTCGATTCCCAGATCGGGCGAAAACAGCTAAAGCTCCACGAGGCTCCGGCAGGGGCTGATGGCGAACCCTGCTGTACTCTTTCACCACAACTTTCTCTCACTCTTACTTCCTGTTTCTGTTGTGCCTGTAATTCAAAGGGTCAGCCTTGTCACACTGTGTCACGCTGAATATCCCCGAGAACTACGTTAAGGGTATACATGTCTGTGGAGTGCTCAGCCACTTGCACGTTAATTTCACGAGCAGGCTGTTCCGTTGATCGGATCAACTGGAACCCTC
>NC_068986.1:24248464-24251487 GCF_001194135.2 Octopus bimaculoides | reverse complement strand
CATAGGATCGCGGTTTCGATTCCCAGATCGGGCGAAAACAGCTAAAGCTCCACGAGGCTCCGGCAGGGGCTGATGGCGAACCCTGCTGTACTCTTTCACCACAACTTTCTCTCACTCTTACTTCCTGTTTCTGTTGTGCCTGTAATTCAAAGGGTCAGCCTTGTCACACTGTGTCACGCTGAATATCCCCGAGAACTACGTTAAGGGTATACATGTCTGTGGAGTGCTCAGCCACTTGCACGTTAATTTCACGAGCAGGCTGTTCCGTTGATCGGATCAACTGGAACCCTCGACGTCGTAAGCGACGGAGTTCCAACAACAAACAATAAGCAGTATGAACTGTGTATATAATAATAATAACAGAATATGTCTTATATTTTTTAAGTTTGAATTTGTATTCCTACCAGCGATGTAGTAAAATCATTTATAAATTATTAGTGACATCACATTCTTCCTGGGCATCTGCCATTAACGACAGAAAAGAACTGACCTTCCCAAATATCTTAATTAACAAACTTACAATCAGGCAAATGGCACCGCTGCTTAGGCACGGGTTGGTTTTATTCGGGCGGAAATATTATCAAAGTATTCGAATGATGATCGATCTAACTCCAGTTGAAGTATATTCTACAAGATCTTATATTTTCCGATGATTTATTCCGGTGGTGAGTTCTAATACTAACAAAATATTCCACTAACTCTGACATTTTGAAAACCAGAGAAATTTAATCATATTTTCTTAAAATTATCTCCCCTGTGATTTGAGAGTTGCTAACAAATGCTGCCACATTTTGGTATTCTTTGTCCAATGTAAGGGCAAGTTTTGAATCATTAAGAGGTTTTGCTTACACTATTCAGTAACACAGTAGCACCTTCCTCAATTTGCGTCTAAATGTTTATATATATATATATATATATAATTATACTTAAGGGCATATATTTTATTTTATATATATATATATATATATATATATGCACAACTGTATACTCCATACATTCCATATATATATATTAGTTGCAAAAATACTACGTAATATATTAGTGGCTATTTTGTTAAAGGGTGTATTTAGTTGGAATATACTGATATGTATTTTTAGGATATCGAATCGCAGCGCATGGTTTTGTTTTATTCTTAAAACAACAAGAGTTGTAAGCCAAAACTGGTAAGCCTATATACATCTACGTTACGTAAAAACCTCGTATTTCCAGTCAATTTTGTTCTTTACTTT
The DNA here is from genome assembly GCF_001194135.2 of Octopus bimaculoides. NCBI lineage: Eukaryota > Metazoa > Mollusca > Cephalopoda > Octopoda > Octopodidae > Octopus > Octopus bimaculoides. Next base: position 24,250,258 of record NC_068986.1, on the reverse strand, counting down.
CTGCCGGAGAACACCAACTCAACACAGCTCAGATCATAAGTGATGGTTAAAAGATTGACATTACACAAGAACACACGCTTAGCATAGTCTAAAATAGTTTATGTACCTTATAAATATTTTACATGGGAATTGATTAAAATCTGTTTGATAAAGTTTATTGCGAGAAAGCAAAAACGTGGATAATATTACAGTTGATGCATTTGCAAAATAAGCTTTTATGAAATAAGGTCTCTTTAGCCTAAGATTTGCCATTTCTTTCTGCTAACGTCATATGCATAGTTACATATTCACTGAGATAGTTTTCAATAATTTTGAATAATGATTTGCTAGAAAACTCTAACTGTAGCTTTTCGAATAAGCATCTAATTTTGGAGAAACAATAAAGTAAATAAAAAATGAATTATTTTGACAAATTCTCTTATATTCGTAGACATAATTTAAAGAGAAAAAATACACAACAAATAAACGTAAATTAGCAAAAAGCGAAAAAAAAAAATCACATAATATGTATAAAAATAAAATCAACATCATTTTCCATCACTGACTAGTCATTCACTTAGAAAGTAAACGAACTTCTCTCTTTATTGTCTCAGTGGAAGATGGTGGGGGCGGAAATTCATTTCTATCTATTTTTTTCACGAATTTCCCCTTGACAGCTCTCAACCATCAACATTATTTTTTTTAGTGAGTAATTTTAGTGAAACAACTATTTTAGGACACTTTTCATGTTAGTAGTAAAATTTACAAGTCAATAATATGAATTTAGCTAAAAAGCTATTTCGTTCTTCTGTTCTTCCTATTCTTTTTCTCTTTGCATTTTCCAATTTGTTATGTCTCGGTTAACTTGAGGAAACAGGAAGACAAATCTGAATGAGATTGCAAGAACAATACGGGTATATAGGGTATATACGGGTATATAGGGTTCATCTCAGTAAAACGAGAAAAAAAAAATCTTTCTGTGATTGTGAGAAACGTCTCTTAACTGCACTCCTTAAATTACTGGGAATATATAGAATTTTGAATAACACCTATGGATTTTAGCACTGGAATACGAAAATATTGCAAGGTAAAAGGATAATTACATACACGTGTTTGTGTGTTTGTGTGTGTGTGTGTGTATGAGTGCGTATGTGTGTATGAGTGAGTGTGTGTGTGTGTGTGTGTGTGTGTGTGTGTATATATATACACTTGCACATACACACGCACACACATGCACATATATATTATTTCTAGATACTATGGCATTACCAAACGTTTACCATCTTCCTCTCAGTTTGGTATTCAAAATAGGTTATTCAACAGTTAATATATTAATCCAATAATATTCTCATAAGATAAAAATTTAGAGTTATATTCCGTTGGATAATTCTGAATATATTACCTTAACTATATAAGCTTCCTGGAGTATATGATATCAACAATATTAATAATAACAACGATTATTACGAAGTGCCATGCTTATTCGATAATGGGTATCTCTTTTCCTCTCGTTGCTCACCTATTCTTCTACTTCCTCCCTTTGTTTCTCCCCCTACCACTCTCTCTCTTTCCCTTACACCGGCATGGTCACATGCTTCCGGTCAATAATCCTTTTCTTCCTTGGCTGTCGCCGAGCAAACACACGAACCATTTCGTCCCTACTTTCAAGTTCGTGCCTCACAGCGTTCACACACAAACAAATTTTCTCGTCTGGCCGTAAAGCCTTTTCTGTTTGTTTTCCTGTATTGTTTTTTGTCCGCCACAACATTCCTCCATGGCAAGATTTAATTTGTGTATACAAATTTAATTTGCGGT
>NC_068986.1:24243106-24247002 GCF_001194135.2 Octopus bimaculoides | reverse complement strand
AGAATGCGTTAGTTGTGATGCAATCGCTCAAGGTTGACCCGGGTTGTTGGAGTTGCCGAAGAGCAGCGCGACACTCGCGGTGCCATTCGCCCTTCCTCGGCCTCTTCTTGATCCACGACTGCAGTTCGGTCATGGAGACGAGCTGCGGGAAAGCGCGTCCACAAACGGCGACCACACCTGTTCACCGTTGTCTACATAGAGCCGGAGATGTCGCAGTCTCAGCGCGTGTCTGCGCATCATCAACCACGGCATGCCCAGTCCTCCTTTTAACGGGTGTTGGCAGCATAGATAGATGGATAGATAGACAGATAGATAGAAAGAATGATAGATAGATATGGACATAGACATATATACATATATGCACATATGGTTACAGGACGTCACCAACAGTAAGCAACATGATATACGAAAACAACTGATTTAAATACGAGAGAAAAATGGGGACGGGACAAGTACCACAAAGAACGACCCTTCATCAGTTGTCGGTTGTCTATTTACTGCTCATTTCGAGCATTGAACGATGATATGAGCCTTCGAAGAGAGTTGCTCCCATAATTACCTAAATAAAATTTTAGAGGTTCAAAGTTGGGAGCAACATTAGGACAGCTTCTAACGCTGGAGATGTACTACGGTGTCAGCTGTTCACTACCAGTGAACTAAGGTAACACCTCTATTTTTTTTCGTGCACCTTCCGGAGTATTCGAGCGGTTCCAAGCAGTGCTGTTTTCTGCAAGCACATCACCCTTATTGCAGCCCCTATTTGTTCCATGTACTTCTCGAGAAATTTGCTCACTGTTCCCAGGGCTCCGACAATTATAGGTACAACTACTACCTTTTTCATCGACCACAACTGCTTAACTTACCAAACTAACTTGTCATATCTCTCGACTTTCCTTTCTTCCTTATCGCATACCTTGTTGTCAGCTGGGCATGCTATATCTATGATCCATAACGCAGCTGTAAACGTATGCAAAATATATATGCACTTGTATCGGATTGGTATCATGTGCAACTGTGTGAGATGCATTTCTTGCTGGGTATTGGCATTGATATGGTTTGCCGGTAATCTACCATAGTGAGGTTATCATTGGAAGGGGAACTTGGGATAGTGGTCCAGCAAAGTTTTATTCAACTTGCAATTACATATAAGACAGACAGAATGCATTTGGTCTTTCAAGGTTATCAGTAGCCAAAGATCTCTAGTTCATTAACAGCACGTGTCTTATAAGACAACAGTTTTTGTGTCAGAGGAAACTACCGACTGCTAAAGAGTACAGAGCCTTTCAACCCAGCAGAGCTGACAATTTCGAGCTGTTGAAGAAGGAGGGGCCTCAAAAGGATACTGTAATATTAGGGAAGTTGTCTGTCTGTCTATCTATCTATCTATCTATCTATCTGTCTATCTATCTATCTGTCTGTCTGTCTGTCTGTCTGTCTGTCTGTTTGTCTTTCTGTCTGTCTGTCTGTCTGTCTATCTATCTATCTATCTATCTATCTATCTATCTATCTATCTATCTGTCTAAATGTTTATGTACATGTAACTATTAGATTTGTTGAATACATAAACAGATTGACTGGCTTAGATCTCTGGGATTGGTCAGAATGATGTAGACACCTCTGACAGGAGCCCAATATGGTTCGAATATCGATTGAGGCTGTTCATCATTTTTTCAATCAATAGAGAAATAGTTAGATTTGACCTGTTTATATATATCAACAGCATAGGTTGCATATATATTATACATTGTATTATATATAGTCATGCCTATATATATAAGTATATTCATGCGTATAGACATACACACCTACATGCTCACACACATGTGTGTAAAGGGAAAGAGAGAGAGAGAAAGAAGCTTATTAGGAATAAGATAGACTTCGGAATCTTCTTACACTATATTGTGTTCTTATGTCTGTGTGTGACCTCTTTTTTAAACGTCTGATAATGTGTGAGTCTGGTTTGTCTGTTCTACATAATCTAGTGTTATATGTGTTGCCAGCAGAAGTGCTAGCAAGAGATTTGATTGCTTGAGTGTTGCTTTTGATGTCAGCGTACTTGTTACTAGAAAGGAAGTTTGAATTTATATTCTATGTGATTAAATCTAATTCATGATTAGTTTTGGTGCAATTTAGATTTCTTTTGAGTACATACCCAAAACTTGTTCTACGTTATAGGTTTATTGTCTGTTTTATTTATGTGTTATTAACTCTCATAGTGAATCTGAATCTGGTTTTTGTCTAGAAATTTCGTAATGTATCCATTGTTAATTTTATTTTGTGCAATATGAGTCAGCTCTTTCTGGTAAAGTGAAGTGCTGGACGATATTAAATCTTTTCTTTTTGAATACATACAGACTTAATGGCAGATATTTTATATTTATCGTGATATTTTCTCAACTTATTTTAAATATCTGCAACTACTGGTTTTGTGTGCTGTGCACTGAAATCTTTCTTAATTCAATAATTTTTTTTTTAAAGATTCGATTCAGTTTTATAAGTATATATTAGTATTGTATTTGTGTTTCATTCAATTGTATCTTTTGGTGTACTTAAAAGATACCATGTATAGCTATTTGTCAAATATACTTGCTTGATGTCGTTACTTTGTTGTTGCACATCCTACATAAATCCTGAATTTGAAGATTACTGCATACCGAGATAAGAACGATTGCACATGTTCCGACTTACGAATGTAGTACTGAACTCTAGATGTACTGTACATGTCTCACTGTGCAATCTGCCTACCTTCTCCTATGATTTTCAATGTTGCTCGTGCCCAAATCAGCCCTGACCATACAAATATATGAATAAAAATCTTCTGCCATGTTTCTGGAGCCGTACTGTCTCTGCAATTAAAACATTCAATGAATCTTTTGTGTTTAAATGGGTATTCGCCGGCTATTTCGACCAGGTCGGTTATTCACTAAGCAGTCTTCGACTTTGGCCTATATACTGTCAGAGTATCAGTATTCTCGTTGCTTTAGCCCAGTTCAGGGCTGAGTGAACAGACCTAACAAGGAACCCTTGACATGGGTTTGAAACAAAGGGCACATTGACCGTTGAAGAGCATTAAGATCATTGTGCACTTAGACATAGTTATACTTTACACTTGTGACTCTGTCGGTGACTAATGAGTCCAGCACTTAAAAGACGTATAGGTCCACACACACTACGCACAAAATCTTCCCAGTTCATTACATTGGCGATGCGTGGTTCTTTAAAAAGTACCGACACTTTCTTTTACTTGTTTTCTCCATCGTTGTCGTGACAAATCATGCTTTCGCATTTCATTCTTCATATTTCGTGCCTTCAACGAAGACATTTTGAGAATCATTTACTTGTGCTTGAGATAATAGCGTTTCTGGAATCCTGTACCTACGACTAATATTGACACGAGACATCTTGACTCAACTTGTCTCTGTATTACGTCGACTGGGTGGGAGTACGAGATGTCGTGCAGGGCTTATTGAACCTAAAATTTTGAACTTGCATCAATAACTATTTCGCATGGGCATTCCTTATATATATATATATCTATTTATCTATCTATCTATATATATATATATATATATACAAGAAATGAGGGCAGGGAATCGTCAATTAATAATAGAATTAACAATTAACAATTTTGCCAAGTAGTTCAGTATGAAATAAACCTTTATCGGTAAGACAATTTATCATCATAAATATAAGGGATTAGCAATTGAGTTGCTTCTCCAACATACTGAAAATTCAGAAACAGCAGTCAAAGAACTACTGATTCTAAACTACAAATTTTTCTCTAAAACGGATGGCGATATTTGGGCTGAAGATTGGAATAGTGAAGTTTTCGTTCGCTTAACCATGAAACGATTCGTACCCAATTAACTAAAGGCTGGTTTTGTTTGTGCTTTTCC
>NC_068986.1:24238932-24242887 GCF_001194135.2 Octopus bimaculoides | reverse complement strand
TGTGTGTGTGTGTGTGTGTGTGTAAAGGTTTGGAGGTGAATTTTATATAAGTACGACTAGAATTTTAATCTCAGTGTGACGAAAAATTGCTCTCTGCCTCGCGAGCTCAACATTTTTTTTCTTTTTCATTCCTCGTGGGTGAGATCTGCTAAAAATCGCTGCTTGTGAGCGTAAGCTTATGCGGTAAATTGGAGCCATATATTCCCCAACTGCTACTCATCCATATACCAGCTGTAGATTTTGTACTTTCTGTTTAATTAGAGTTTGATTCCTGATAAATTAGGTAGAGATGCACAACTTTCTATACGGAATGATAGAAAACATGTGAGTGCGATATAACCAGGTATGAGGCTCTGCAAACGATTATATCGTCCTGAAAATGTCGTGAATATACACATTTAAGAAGGTGCGTGAAAAGGGGAGATATATTTGCTGCAACGGTTTGGAAATACAGTAAAACTTCCAAAATGAAAGAAAAAGTAATAAGCTCTATTCTGTTGCCCATTTACTATTATTAACATTTCGATCACTTTAAAATATCACTATGAGGTAATTATTCCTAAATATGATATGCCGGGAAAAAAATATCTGTTTGTTTCGAATAGGATGCTGAGCGCCGACTTTGACATTATTTTAAAATGTTAATGCTTGGTGTTGGTGAATGTCCAGATATCTATTACACATCTTACAGCTGTATTCCAAGAAATTTCTTACAACAATAGGATATGGAATTGTTGTGTATTGCTGTATGTAGCAGAATTCTGTTCTCATTAATGTTCTCTGTAGTGAGTGAAACTGTTACATGACAGCATAGTACCTATTGGTTGATCTGACCCCGAGGAAAACACTGATATTGACTAAGTAGGAAAAGCGACACCGTTTGATAAACGAGCTCAACGATTTGACTTTCACCAATACTGTTGTCATGTTGTAAATTAAAGTAATAGATCGACTGGTGGACACAGCATAGATTTTGCATTTAATATGGATAAAGTACTGACGTACGTGGGATTCACAGACTGCATTGTTATTTTCGTGTGCACAGGGTAGAATCAGAAGCAAATCGGTCAGCAACTATGGTAAATATATTGATGGATTTACTGCATAGCTAAGGCGAGATCGATAAGAGAATTGTGTAAAGTTCGTTGAGATCCACTTTGCATCTGATTCGGAAGCCCAACTGTAATATACACCGGAAGACTGGATGGCTCTGAGCAACCAGGAAGCTTTTATAGTCGAGCAAATCGAACCCAGAGCTTATTGTTTGTAAGCCTAGTACTTATTCTATCGGTTTCTTTTGCCGAACCGCTAAGTTACGGGGATGCAAACACACTAGCATCAGTTGTCAAGCGAAGCTGTGGGGACAAACAGACAGACAGCCCCCCCCCATATATATATATATATATATATATATATATATATATATATATATATATATATATATATATATATATACATATACGACGGGCTTCTTCCAGTTTCCGTCTACCAAATCCACTTACAAGGCTTTGGTCGGCCCGAGGCTATAGTAGAAGCCACTTGCCCAAGGTGGGACTGAACCGGGACCATGTGGTTGGTAAGCAAGCTACTTACCACATAGCCACTCAACAGCTTTAAATGCTTCTTAATATTCGATGTGGTTAGTCAAGTCTGAATTTTATCAGAGTCCTAGTATAGCTTTCGCCCAACTTTATGTATTTGCCGAGCCGCTAATTTTGAGCGACGTAAACAAATCAGTAGCGGTTGTCAAAATCGGTAGGGGACAACCAGAAACAAAAAATAAACAAACATATACGTACACACGCATGTATGGATATCTATGTGCGTGTGTGCTTATGTATATGTGTGTGTGCATGACAGTTTCCGTGAACCAAATTTACTCACAAATCATAAGTCCACTAAAACCGATAGCAGAACACATGTGTCCAACGTGCGGCCCAATAACACTGAGCTCAAAATCACGTATTTGCAAACTGAACTTCTTATTCAGAGAGCCATACTCGTGCTATTTGTGTACCTAATTTTGTAACTTCTTTAGTAGAAACATTTTCTATGCGTGTATAGATAAAAAGGTGCCTATATATTTTTCATGAGATAATGATCTTCTAAGCCGTGTAGAAAAAAAAAAAAGAATCTTCAACATTCATTGGTAGGCATGAGAGTTTGTTAAAGAAGTTCGGTGTCTCGTATTTAAGCTTAATACGTAGTACGTTGGAAGTATGGCGTGTGTTTTACTCGACTAAACTATTGAAGGTGGGACCGGACAGAGGTGTAGCTGTCGTCCAATAACGGAAAGAGGTAAAAGAAAAAATTAAGCCTTTAAAAGTTTAGCATATATTTTATGTTAAATTTCTAAGTGTTTAAATTTTTATATGCTTTTAATATTCATAAATGTCGTTACACGGAATATGTTAAGCAGTGTATCATGGAGTCTTACTGAGGGTTGCAAACGCATTCTTTGTTTCTAATTAGGTTTCTACGCTTTTGTTAAATTGTTTATTCTTTGCAACATTTGGTTTAAGATAAGTAAACTTTTACAAGAATATTTTTATTTTGGAGAAGTTTATTTTGAAGGCTTATAAGACATTGCTCATTGTCATTCAAATATTTCTACAGGAGCTATTAGATATTGCACCCCTGGTAAGTTAGCAACTTGAAAGCCCCAGATTCTGAAAGATTTCATTGAATGTTAGTTTATTGTCAATTTTATGTGTTCGTCATTACATTGTTTAGCAGGAAGATTCTGTGTTTAACGGTTATCCGTTTCTATTCCTTCGAATGCCATGCAGCTCATTATCAACGGCTCGATTTGCAACGCACACTCTGGAGATAGTGATTTTCTAAGCGGAGTCTTATGTTATACATGAAAAAACATCTTTGACAGATAGGCATAGACAAGGCTGTGCATCTAATTTTATTTTGGGACACATGGCTTCGTTTCAATCATGCTGTGCGTTAATTTGGAGGTACTAACACGAAACTTCTTTGAGTTTGATTATTACACACAACCTGATTTACTTATCCATCTGGATTTTGTTACGCATGCTGCATCAACTATCTCATCCATTCGTTACTGACTGAGATATCAACATTCTGGACTTCCTTCCCCACCCATGTTTTCCTTGTAGATACCGTCTTCGAGCCCTCAAACTAAAATATTAATAACAGGAAGTTTCCCATACCTATCCAGTGGGTCTACAAAGGGTATGTGTATAGTTCTTTTGTAAATTGTTCAATTTTACTATAACCATGAATGCATAAATAATGTTTCCCGTCTAATATTTTTTATTGTAAGCCAGTGAAGCGGTAAAACCCTCCCTCGAATGTTTTGCAGTATTTTACTTTCATTTCTTTCTATTCTGTTTCCAAGATCAATTCTTTGGCATTGAGTCTATTGGGGAATTGGGGCGAAGAATTTCTTTAGATTATTACAGCGAAAAATATTTCAATACTTTGCAAATCTAAAACGTATCATTGATAATCTATTATTTCTTTTGGTTTATCTGTTTGTTGAATCTTTTAAATTAGATTGTATTTATCCTAGTTTAAGCTAGCCTGAGAATTGATCCTAAATGGGGCATTTCGAAACCCACACACATTTAATGTACAACTGGATTTCTCACCCTGTCTTTGACCTATCGGAAAATCATTGCAACGTATGAACGTATCGATCCAAAGAGATGTATCAATTCCTTTGAATACTTCTATACTAATTTCACTGCATCAAGTTATTTCGTGGACCTCCTCCACCCCGTCTCCTATCTCTCTCGTCATTCCCTGATACATACGTGAGTACGTATTAGGCCATCCCTCGCTCTATCACTCATTTTCTCTCTGAGTGTACATATGTACATATATACGTGTGTGTAGGTGTATTAGTCAGTTTATATTCATATATATATATATGAATATATGAATACAAACATAAATATATAAATATATATATATATATATA
>NC_068986.1:24233106-24237926 GCF_001194135.2 Octopus bimaculoides | reverse complement strand
ACATTATATACAATATTTAAGAACTATTTATATAAATGCATAATATATATGTATTTATACACATATACATATTTCACATATATTATATATATACGCACAAAAATATAAGTGTGTTTGTATAACTTACTCTGCGTTAGTCCTTAAATGAACTTTGATCTCCTTTTTCGAGATTAAAGAAAAAAGTGAAGCGTAATTTGAGCATTGCTGTTTCGTTTATGTATCTGTAATCCATAAAATACAATCATTCATCTAAAATAAATATCTTATTAAGTATCTTTCTCTATACATATTTACTTGCACATGTTGAGCTGAATTCCTCTATGAATATCTATTCCAATTTGGAATCTGTCCATTTCATATATATTTTGGGCATTTTTTTCCAGAACAACCGAAGCATTCACAGAGTAAAAAAATGTACATTCTCAAGATGCACAAAAACAAAAGATAAAGTACCTCATTTTGTTACTGTATTTAAAAAAAAATTGTTATTGTCTAATACTTTTGGCCTTCTACATGACCTTTGTATACCATCACTTCTTTGCCGCCTCTTCAGAAAGCCTCAGTTTTGTCGGGATGTTTTTTACAACTTTTATTTAAAAAATACACACTTTTCTTATTATTTTGAGTTTTGTTTCCCCAGAATTGAATACTCCCTTTGGTCAAAACACTTTCTAAAATTACAAATGTATTTAACATCATGTGAGTAATCAATATTCTCCAATGTTTTTTGAATATATTTTACGTGTAGTTTATGTTTTTTTTATATATTTGCATTTGATAAAACTAAATTTAGATTAATGTAATTATCGTGAATTGTCTGATTTGCTTTTAACAGTACTCTAGTTAACATAATTTCAATCAAATCGAAGCCATCACTTCTCAGTTTTCATATATTTCTGTCTCTGTCTTTTCAATATATATTAGGGAATTAATGCACGATTTTTTCCTGTCAATTTATATTCTACGTTTAAGGCTCCTACAGTCTCTTGCTTCTTTTGTTACATTGTCTGGCCTGAGAGAAAAATAACTGAGAAGAGAGAAAAAAAAAACGTGTTGAAAAAGAAATTAAAGAAAACATATATTGAAGTTATGATTCCCCATTCATTCATCTCTTCGATCTGATATGAAATGCCGTTGAAGTGGTAGAGTTGCCAGTTCTGATAGTTCTGTTTGTTTTATGGTATAGTATTTCTTCTAAGCTACGATCTAAAGTTGGATGATTTTGTTGGATGAGATTCTGCAATGTATTTTATTTGAATTCAACAGTAAAATGTAGAAATGACCTATAGTATTGAAGTATGATTAACCGGTGGCAGATATCAAATCATTTGGCAAAATTTCTACATTCTTGCATAAGTATTGAAAAGAAAGTAACACAATATGATAAACAGTGGATTAATCACATTTTTTTTTCGCTTGGTTGATTCAGTCATTACGATGCGGCTATGCAGAGGCACCACTTTGAAGAATTTTAGTCGAACAAATCGACTTCATGACTTGTTAATATATATATATATATATATATTATTTTGTAAAGCCTGGTACTTATTCCATCGGACGTACTTGCCGAACCGCTAAGTTACGCGGGCGTTAACACAGCACTGGTTGTCAAGCAGCAGTGGAGTACAGACGCTTACTAAAAGATACACACGCACGCACACTCACTCACACACACAAACAAACACACACACATGACGCGCTTTAAGCTTCTGTCTAATAAATGCACTGACAAGGCTTTAATCGGACCAAGGTTAATAGAAACTTGCCCAAGGCGCCACGCACTAGGATTGAACCCAGAACCATGTGACTCGGAAGCAAACTTCTTACCAAACAACCGCTCACTTTCGACATATCCGGACTTCAAGTATACGTCTATATCTTTAATGTCATACATTATCACTCTTCTCCGATGCAATAAAATAAAATAACACTGCATTTTTACCATTACATTGTTCTGCAAATGTAAAATACGTCTGGCCTCACTAATCTGCTAATTTTTAATCTAAGAAGTATTTACTATAGTAAACCAATAAAAACAAAAGAAAAAAAACTTTGAAAGCCCTGCACTCACCATTGTTTTTACCAAAATTGTTTATGTCATCCAGCCCTAAGTCAGCTTTGATTGAGCAGATCTATGAAGAACATGGGATCCAAATGCGTCTACCTATTTATATGATATCAAGAACTACTTTCCACGTAGTATTAAATATCCATTTGAGAAGCGTCTGTCTGCCTATATTTAGCAGTTTGGATGACCGCATAGATATTCCAGCGTTTGCTGCTCGTGTATAAATGTTATTGACGTAAGCTGGTAGCTTCCTAATTTAATAAGAATTTGAGTTCAACAAATATATCAAATACTTCCGCTCTCTATTCAAACAGTTGTACAGCCTGCATACATGATGCTAGCTTTAAGATGAATACAAACAGCGAACGTGATGCGAGCTTTGGGCTAAATAGTTAAAATGCATTTATATGAGTCGAAAAGTGGTTTTGCGAAGAATTCTATGCTAACTTTACACATGTAGAGGTCAAATTTCAATAATATCTGCAAGTTTACGTGAAGGGTTATACGTAATTATTATTGAGAACTGATTATTCAAAGTAGCAACGTGTTCAAAGCAACATGTAACAAGAAGCAAAACTTGTTTTATTGAAATGACACAAATGCCAGGTCCTCAATATCACACTCCACTTAGACTCATGTTGGATAGTCATAAGAATTTTGTGAAGTGGTTGAGCTTAACACCCAAAATAGTACGCTATTAAGGGATCTTAATATTGCATGTGATGTAATTAGAATACATTTTTATACGGAATGATAGGGAAAAAAAGATGCAAGGCACTGTTTTGTGTATGTTACTGGTAAAGTATTTGTGCTTCCAGTATCTCTTAATCCATCGGACTAGCACTAGCACACACACACATAGATACATAATACGCACTCACACTCATCCCCCACACACGCGCGTGTGTGTATGTGTGTGTGTACGCACGCGCGTAACTGTACCTGTTGTAATTCCGAAGTTCAGTTACGGAAGGAGTAAAAGATATTCACAAAGTATTGTAGAATCTCTATACATTTATCATATTATTAATGGTGAACAGTATTATTCCATTAGTGAGAATTTCTCACCCTGTATCCACGAAACCTCGATTGAAAATGCTAATGGAATCATTGTTGACAGTTTATGTCATGAAATGGCGTGTGTCTTGAACTTCTGATCTGTCTACGAACGGTTTTATGATTGTTTACGTTCCGATCAAATTCTATAATTTTATAGCGAGCGAGATAAGGTCTATGGAACTATATTAACCCTTACATGAAACGGTCAGAGACAACGTTGATCCAAATACCACTGTTATTTTGTGGTATAATATGGGCAAGTGCTCAAGGCTGACGTCATCGTTATCGCTATGTAACCAAGTGCGGATGTTGACGTTAGAATAGTACTACTATATCTTAGTGCGTATCTGGTCACCTTAAATGGAAACAAGTGAACATTTCACATTCATTACGAAAGAAAAAGAAGAAAAGAGAAAAAAAATGGGTCACCTTAAACGAAAACATGTAGAATGCTAACAGACGGACTTCCTGCCCGCGGAATCACCAAGTTTAGTATTAAAGTGGAAGGCGTGTAGTTGACTGCTCAGTTTTTGTATAGGAACTGGCAGCATATGTCTGAATCAGTATACTGGTGGACAAGTTTGAAAACTATTAGCAGAAACGCCACGACGAGATGTTTTGGTGGAGATTGCATTGGTGTCCTACGAAAATATGGAGGAATATTCTACAGAACATGCGGGATACTTAACAACTCAGCTGTCCGCAAAATGCGCACGGGCACCCTTGACTGTATGGTGAATGTAAAGCACTTGGCGCCTAGCGGACTGGTATTATGATTGAATCTGTTGTCATATCTTACCTGTGTGTATTTGGGTCGCCCTACCAGGTTGTGGTCTTCTTAAACAAGAACTTCGTAATTGTTGTGGTTTGTGCATAAGAAACTTTTACTCATTAATTATTCTCTGTAATTATCTGACGTAATTAAAAAAATAACCTGCCGCATTATATATAACTCTCATTCAATATAACCCAAAACACGTGCCCCAACACGTTCTGTATACACACCCACAAGACTTTTAATCGCATGTGCGGAAACGTTCAGGTGTCAATTACAAAGAAATCATTTTTCTTATTTTGTTGCTGTTTTTGTTGTTGCTGTTGTTGTTGTAATTATTAAGGCGGTGGGCTGGCAGGAGCTATAGCACGTCGGGCGAAATGCTTACCGGTATTTCTTCTATCTATACGTTCTTAGTTCAAATTCTATCGAGATCTACTTTATCTTTCATCGTTTCGGGGTCGATAAATTAAGTACCAGTGGAACACTGGGATCGACGAAATCGGTTAGTCCCTTCCCCTACAATTTCAAACCTTGTGCTTATGACATTATTATTATTATTTTATGTTTGACTTTTGTTTTGCATTTGTACAAGTTGGATCCAAGTCTCACCCAGAGACCTCAAGAGACAACAAGTTAGAAGTTCATGTAGGTGTTATGCCTAGAGTACCATATATTTGGATTTGTACAGTTTTGTTCAAGTGAATGTTTAAGAAACCATAAGAAAATTATGTGTTTGCTTTAAAATTTGAGATCACATAGACAGTATTTTACGTAGGATATGGGCAGTTCCCATGAGCACTATCTTTTGAACTTCAGCCATTTCGCTGTCATTCCCAGGGCACCTATGACAATAGGTATTGTTTTCGTCTTCAGATTCCACATTTTGCTAATTTCTATTTCAAGATCTTTATATTT
>NC_068986.1:24228830-24232058 GCF_001194135.2 Octopus bimaculoides | reverse complement strand
TATTATTATTATTATTATTATTATTATTATTATTATTATTATTATTATTATTATTATTATTATTATTATTATTATTATTATTATTATTATTATTATTATTATTAATATCATCATCATCATCATCATGAAAGACTCTCGGATAATTCTTAATTACTGGTTATTCCTTACTTGAAAACAGGCAATAACAAATCACCCAAGATTTCAAGTAGTGTCTTCTCCTGTGACTCAAAGAGACCAATACTCTCATTAGAATGCGAGCTGTACCTGACAATGTTGCATTTTGGATCACTTCGCGCCTGACAGCGGCTCCAATATTCTCAATATGTTTTTCAAAGCCTTTGGAAACTGCTCCTAATGATCCAATTACCACCGGTATCACCATTACTTTCCTCATGCCCCATAACTTTCCTATCTCGTCCCGCAGTGGCTGGTATTTCTCAATCTTTTCCCCTCGAATCGCCTGGTATTCTAACATCTATTATCTTTACTTCTTTTTCATCTTTATGGATGAGCACGATATCTGGTAGTCTCGCCGCTATGACTTGGTCGAACTGTATGCTAAACTCCCAGAGTATTTTGTAATGTTCATTTTTCGTTATTCCCTCTGGCTTGAGTTCATATCATTGTTCGGCTCTCTCGAGGTTTGCTTTACCCCACAACAGCCAATGGACTTATCTGGTCTCATTGTCGTGCCTCCATTTATATTCGCGTTGTGCGAGCTTACAGCACTCACTATTTTAAATCACTTTTAGTCATCCACAGCCATTTTTTTTCTGTCTGTCTTATCTTCAAAATCCCTATGGAATTGACCATGCATTCTTTTCTTTACCCACCTATTTTCAGTTTCATCCGTTTTCCATTTTTTGTATAGTGCTTTATCTTTGCAATGTTTCATACTACACCAACCTGACCTTCCTACTTCTAATAATAGCGGTTCTGTGGCATTTTTTACATACCATGCTATGTTGTTTTCTTCTGCTCTAATGCTATATTCGCACCCAATAAGTCCTCTTCCCCCTCTCTTTCTGCTCATGTGGTAGGACTCCTTTTTTTCTTGTTCCTACAGTGACTGCGAGTATTCCAGTTATTATTATTATTATTATTATTATTATTATTATTATTATTATTATTATTATTATTATTTTAGTGCTTCCAGATACCTTTCCTACATGCTATAAAACTTCTGAACAACAACAGCAAAGGCAACAACAACAATTTTATCACCATCATCATCACTTTCATCGCTATTCAGTACAGTAGATAAAAGAGTGAATAAACTGCTGTACAAAATGCGCCAAGCTTTTCATTTTTTTCGTCTTTTGATATTGTTAGTGCCAATCAAACCGAGCTCGATATTGTCTTTCATCCAATTGTGATCGATAAAATAATTATCAACGCCATACTTGGATCGATTTATGCAACTGCAACACCCCTCACCAAAGACTTTTCCTTGAAGCTACGTTAGAAATCATAACAAAAATTATTAGTAATAGTTTTAATTATTGTTTTAATTATTGTTTTAGTTATTGTTTTAGAAACGGTAAGTGAACTATATTTTTCGCCTTAACGTTTTCGATTTCTCTCTTTTCAAATCTCACCAAGGTCAGAGGTGTCTATTATTGTTTTCTGATTCGATAAGATAAGTACTAGTAATATATCAGGGTCAATAATATCGACTGTCACCTCTCTCCTTAGAAAATTGGCCCTGCTGGCCGAAAGAAACTCGTCATTACTATTAATATTATAGTTTGAATTTTTCTTTGTTCACACTAGCTATTGCTATAGGTCGACGCTGTTTGAATAATGAATAAAATTATGTCTTTTATTTCTATATTACCGATATAGTGTGCAGAGGAGTCTCAAGACCTTTAATCCCATTGCAATAAATGATGTCTTTATATTAGTATCTGTCTGACAATTATGTATATGTTGAATAGAATCGGATGACATTGTAGCGTCGAAATCCGCCGGGAAATTGGCTGTGGAATATTGATTGCTTCATAATAATTTCAGCTTTGCTAAACTTCTCTCTCCATGACTACCGACTTTTTATAATAATGGAACACTTGAAGGTGAACCAGACTGGGTTATAATCTGTGGGCTTTCATGATTTCAATTTCTACTCTTATGATCATATTTCTATCAAACGAGAGGGTGGCGGAACGCGAGTGGTTGATGAATGGACAATGGGTCTCTACCAACGGAAAGACGGGAAGCAGTGAGCAGACGACAGAGTGAGCGAGAGAGAGAGAGTGAGAAATAAAGAAAGAGTGAAAACGAACCAAGGAGAAGAGATGAAGAAACCGTGATATTTAATGATGCAACTTACAAGAGAAAAGTAGAACAAGCAGAAGGAAAAAAATATCGTCTTTAACATCAACCTTGCTAATGTTTTCTGTCTTGTATTACGAAGATTAACGTTATTGTGCCAGGAAATATGGCAGTGGAAATACACATAAATCATCTTAGAATAATTATTATGTGTTCGTATGATATGAATATATGCGAATTTATAACGTGTATCTGTGTATGAGATACGTAAAGACAGAATCAGAGAAAGAAAGATAGGAAGAAAATCGAAAAAGAAAGAATAGTGCTGAATATTATAAACGATTTTCTATTGTAGCTCATATTATTGTGGTCATGAAAGGTGAGGCCCAATACAGCTCTTACAGACCTGAAGCCGCAGTATGTTTCATATGTAAGAATTTGATAGCAGTTTAATGTCTACAAGAAAAACTTAGATTGAGCATTCAAACGTCTGCATCGGAAGTTAATTAAGCATAGAAATTATAGACAGGTTAATACAGAGTCTTACTGGAACAATGACAAAAAATATGATAGAGACAACAGTTGAACAGTGATTTCATACATGAAATATGTTTACATAGAGATGTTAATATCACCATTGACTATACATAATAAACTCATAGAATATAGTTAATCATCTTCCTCTATTCATATCTTTATGTAGCTAACCTTTGCTATAACTATATGTATGGAGACAAATAAATAGAAAATATGGAGTGCAAAGATTCATTTATGCACATATAAGTACAAACACACACACACACACATACACACACACACACACACACACACACACACACACACACATATGCATAAATACATATAGATGCACATGTGTGTGTGTATATATATATATAATAATATAAATAATATATAAATATATGCATATATCCATACATTTTATATATATATATATAT
>NC_068986.1:24227615-24228518 GCF_001194135.2 Octopus bimaculoides | reverse complement strand
GTATGTATGTGTGTGTGTGTGTGTGTGTGTGTGTGTTATACATGTTATACATGTATAATATACCCATAGTCACGCTCATTCATACATATATATATATATATATATATATATATATATATATTATAATGGAATAATCACTATGAAGCATTGAGTAGAATATATTGTATAAATGATCGTGTGTAAGGCCAAACAATGCGAAGTAAATACAAAGTAAATCACAAGAAAATAAGTATGTGAATTAATGTAGACTTACCTTGTATTCAATATTTCGGGGATATGAACTCATTTTCAAGAAATAGACGAATGTTGCGCCTATTTCTTGAAAATGGGATCATAGCACTGCAATACCGAATACAAGGTAAGTCTACATTTAATTGACATATTTATTTTCTTGTGAGTTACCTTGCATTTATCTCGCATTGTTTTGGCCTTGTAGAATGTGAATGCATGTTCGTTGACTTCTTTGCATGTAAGTGTGTGCTTATGTAAATGTATTTGTGTGCATTCGAACATAGAGAAATAGGATGAAATATTTTTTGTATTTCTCAATTTTATAAATAACAGAACGAAGGAGAAAACATATTCCCTAAATGATAGCTCTAGTTGATATATTTCCTGTCAGTAGATCAATTTGCGAGGTCATGGAAGAAAAAAAAGTATTAATGCATCTCTCTCATTCTCTCTCATCTCTCTCATTCTCTCTCATCTCTCTCATTCTCTCTCATCTCTCTCTCTTCTTGTCACTCGCTCTGTGTTTTCTTCTATCCGTCCTTTCTGAGCCACGCTCTTTCTGTGTATGTATGTATGTATATATGTATGTATGTATTTATGAATGTACGTATGTATATGTATGTATTTATGAATATATATATATATATACATATATATATATATATATATATA
>NC_068986.1:24221000-24227593 GCF_001194135.2 Octopus bimaculoides | reverse complement strand
TATGTATGTATTTATGAATATATATATATATATACATATATATATATATATACTTACGCACACATACATACATATATATAATTATAAAAGAACACAACATAGTATTATCCAAATGCAATGACAGACGATGTGGTACATGTCAGTTCAGACATATCGGTCTGCATTTTAACAAAAAATGAAGCCAAAAAATATTTTCAGATACAAATACGAACTGGTAAAGCAGCAATCTAATCTGTTGCAAACTTTCACGACTGTACAGACAGGAAATTATGGTCTGTAATGTTCGTCAGATTCAGGTAATCAACTATTTATAAATATGTGATTAGAATATGTTTATGATATTATTATTTTACAAATTGTAGATCTCAATTGATGTAGAAGAAAGAGTAAGACAAAACAGTGTTCTTGAGGAATTCAAATCCTTTGTAGTAGTAGTGGTAGTAGTAGTAGTAGTAGTAGTAGTAGTAGTAGTAGTAGTAGTAGTAGTAATAATAATAATAATAATAATAATAATAATAATAATAATAATAATAATAATAATAATAATAATAATAATAACCACAAGAACAACAACAATAATAACAATGTAAATGACTGTATATGAAAAGTAACAACGCTGGTAGAGGACTAATTAGTATACACCATTGTGTAAGGAGTGAAAGTAGAACGCTTGCCGAGCATTTGATATTTAGTTCATCCAGTCGAGACAACTATTTCCGTATACTTTTTGTCTCTTACTACTATTGTTACGTCATCCATGAATACGTTTTAGGGGATTTCAGTTGAACCATTCTCTCTGAGTAGTCTGTTCATCTAAATACATCTCCCTAACATTACAAACCTGGCATTGTGCATATACATACGTATACGTATATCTCTGTATATACACTCCCCACACAGATATAGATATAGACAGACAGATGGACAGACACACTTTCGGATACACAGATAGATAGATAGATTGATTGCTAGATAGATAGATGTGAGATGATACGATACCAGGCACGAAGCTAGCATAGATAAGAAACAAAATCTACTCGCTAAAGAGTCGATAGATTTTAATGTGATACACTTAACTGTTTGTTATATCTTATATCTAAATGTTGTTTTATGAAATTATACTTGAATAAAAGTATACACTACTTCAAGTTGCCTGCTGTAGGTTTAGTATCCTCCTGTCGTTTCGAGCAGAACTATGATGGAAGCCAACTTGAAGGCTATCTAGGATCTCTTAGTTTGTTATTATTTGAGATAATTCAAGAGAAATTTGGCTGTTGTGTCTAGTAGCTTGGACTAGCATATAAAGGCCATTTTGTAAGGTTTTCTTTAGGATTGAAAAGAAGCTCCAGCTCCATGTGAATTCGAAATAGGCCTGCAGTTTATCTTCAAACCATGATAATAACTATTTCTTTATAATAAAGTTCTTTATAATGGCATGAATGTAAACACGCTAGTTTCTTCGACCCTGTGAAGTCAGTCACGTTGATCATAAATTCATGGATAACTCAGATTTCAAAACTAAATATGAAAACATGAATTCTATTTATCGCACCACTGCGTTGCATAATTCACTAATACCTTTTAGATTTGTTTACCATAGCTAGAAACTGCTTTTTTTTTCTTTTTACTGTGTGAGGTGAGTGACTTATCCTGTGAGAAGAACAGAAAGCAACTGAGATGAATATAAATATTGAACGAGAGAGAAAGAAAGAGAAAAAGAGAGCGGAGAGAACGAGAGAGATGTCGTAGAAGCATTTGATTCTATACAGTATTCTAGAATTATGGTGAGTTGATTATAACGTTCTTTATTTTTATCCTCTCGAATCCCAATGTTTTGAACAAAGATTTAGAAAAATGTTTATCTGATTTCGATTTCCATTTGGAATAGTTTAACTTTATTTCCATATATGCATTCCCTCTGCGTATACAAAAGATATGGAATATATTTTGGCTTCTCTTTTCATTTTCCCTATCAGCAATCCTTTTAAAGTAAACTCTATAAAGATTTGGATTGTAGATATAACACTAAAAATAAATTTTACCGTGATTCATCAACTATGAATCGACTCTGCTGAGTCGATTTCTAATAGGTATATCAAAGCTAAGTCGATTATTGACAACACGGTTTATTACAGGGCTGCTTTGAAATTGATCGCGATATCATGGCAATTAGACTGATATTCAATAGATAATATTAAGTGGACACAATGTCACTGTACTCTGGAACGGTTACACACTGTAATGTTTTGTCCATCGTTCGTCATCTCACGATTTAGTAATATGTGTGTCTTACACTTATGCGTATATCAGAAACCATTATTACTGTATTGGTTTCACCACACATCACTTTTTATGTTCTTTTTTTTTTTAGTTTTTTTTTTTTCTCTTAAGCCCACCTCACTTTCAGCAATCCAGAATGAAATACACGCCACATGCTAATCGATTCCTACACTATTCCTATACTAAATTATATCTTTCAGACAAAGCTGATACCATAATGCTACAAAAACAAGTTTAACTGTTCTTTCTTATTATCAATATCCTAGTGATCTGATAGATTAAACCTGATCGACCGTAAATCATTAATCTACGGATATTTATTTCTTTTCTATGTATTTTATTTTGCTTATTATTGTTTATCTATATTTTCCCGTATACAGTTTTCAGATATCGACATTATATATTATCTGACCGATTTATGTTTTGAAACAAAATTGTTTTGCCGCGTGAGGCGACCTCCATGCGTCGATTCTGAAAACTGATTGCTCTTCATGATCGAAGTCTATTCACAAAGAAGGCTCTGCTGCACCAGTTGAAAGAGCAATTTAAGGTAAGGCAATAAGCTTGTCACCTCTTCCGTTCATTGACCTGACAGTTGATTCAAACAATGATTACGCCACGTGACTAACCTCATCGATATGTCTGTACATCGCTGAGATGTTTGCTGATCATGAGGCCTGCTTCAATCCTCAAATCTTAAACTTCTCAGCATTTAAAACAATTAATTTTTGTAGCTTTTGTGGTTTGATGCTAGGACGCTTCTAACTACTCAGACCTGTAATCTACCGTTTCAGCGGCGAATATATCACCGGTTTTTCGTAATAGGCGTTGTACATTTAGACGAAACCAATCCGTCTGTTTTAAATAATCTATTCTTACCTGTGAGAATTGTTGTTGACATCATAAGAATTTCATAAACATTCGAGAGAGGTGGGTTTGGAGTCCCATGGGAGGTCTTTCGCTTTGTTATTCAAACTTGTTTGCCAACTGAATATTTCAAGGCTTATTCTTTTGCTGTATATATTTTGCATCGAAAAGCATTTTTCCAAAAGTATGGAGACAGACAGTCACACGCACACACACACACACACACACACACACACACACACACACACAAGAAAGCAAACAAATGTTTTATTCGTTCTCTGGAAAGTTTATAAAATTCTTATAACGCCAAGAAGAATTCCCGTAACTAAAATGGACAGAGAAATTCGAAGGATTGTTTTGGACTAATATGTATTACAATAGATGTGCATAGACTCCCACGGGTAGCTTTGGCCTTTTCCTATACACAAGGTTGTTTGAATTCAATATTTGCAAGTTAATTTTTATAACTGTACGTGCTGTACTTCGAGAACCTTTATTCACATCCTCCAAAAGAACGTATTTCACGTTCTCTTCAAAGTTATACAATTCTTATTACGTTACTATATATTTGTGTGTGTGTGTGTGTGTTAGGTGCATTCATACACACGTATATCTTCCTTACACCGCATCACTAAGTTACGGGGACGTAAACACACTAACGCCGGTTGCCAAGCGATGGTAGGGGACAAATACAAACACACAATCGACCTCGAAAGGATGAAAAGCACAGTCGACCTCAGCGGAATTTGAACTCAGAACATAAAGACGGGCGAAATACCGCTAAGTATTTCGTCCAGCGCGCTAACAATTCTGCCACCTCACCGCCTTACTTTAAATAATGGTTTCAAATTTTGCCACAAGGACAACCATTGTGGAAGAGTGGAGGGGATGTGTCGATTACATTGACCCAATAATTTATCGACTCCGAAAGGATAAAATGCAATGTCGACTTCGGTGGAATTTGAAATCAGAACGTGAAGACGGGCGAAATACCGCTAAATATTTCGCCCGGCGTGCTAATGATTCTGCCAGCTCACCACCTCACGCTTTACTTTAAATGATAATAATGATAATGTATGTAAGTAACTCTTACTACAGGTGTTGAAGAGAGAGAGAGAGAGAGAGAGAGAGAGAGAGAGAGAGAGAGAGAGAGAGAGAGAGAGAGAGAGAGACTGAGACAGAGACAGACGGACAGACAGACAGAGACAGAGACAAAGGGAAAGGGAATGAGAATGAACGAGAGAGGGGGAAGAGACAGACGTTGTGAACTGTGTCGACATATGTAATCGAAACATGCAATAATGAACCAGTAGACGCAACAAATTTTTTCAACACAATACCTAACTACGCACTCTTAAAATTATCATCAGTAGTAAAACACTAATTAATTACACCTAGACTAATTGTCCGATATCACAGATAATTATTTTATTTAAACCACTGTTGGTTGAACGGCAACGTTTTCTCCCAGTGGAGTTTGATGTCCAAATTGGATCTAATTTAGATATTTAGTTTTAGTATGGCTCCTTGTCACGTCGTTATTAGATGTAGTGAAATTAATTGATGTCATGATATGTAGATAAGTAATTGATAGTAATTGCAAGCAATGGCCCGTTCCCGATCGTTTGAAAGGTGCCCATAACAACAGAATAAGCAACGAAATTATTCAATAAATTTCAGTCTAAACGGCATTCAATCACTAATTCCTTCTGTCTGTCTGTCTGTTTCTCTCACACCCTCTCTCTCTCTTTTACGTCTGTTTTACTAAATGTTAACAATAGCCGAGAGAATGTTTTCCTATGTTATCTATTTCAGCATCCTCAACGGGATGCGATATTTCGGGCAAGAAAACGAGGCGTATCCGTTCAATGAATTTACTGTTTCTATTTGTATTACACAATGGCAAAGAGACGGACTTAATTGGCATTGCTACGTGCCGTTGCGCGCTCGCATATAAACACACACACACACACACACACGCACACACACACACACACAACACACACACACACACACACATCCACACACACACACACACAAACAGACGTCACAAACGCACACATACATCCAGCTACAATAAATACCAACACATTCACGCTGACTTATCCTAAACACAGATAAACATACCCATAAACAAAGACTCAGGATAACACGGACACAATTGTACCTGTATATACGTGTGTGTATGTGTATTTGTGTGTGTGAGTGTGTGTGTGTGTGTGGGTGTGCATTTATATATATATATATATAACTAGATAAATAGATATACGTATATACACACACCCATACACACATATATATATACATCCATAAGTATATATATATATATATATATATATACACACACACAAATACATATGCATACACACTCACACACAAATGCATATGTATATATATATATATACATGCTTAAATGTATCTAGCATATAGATATATACACGTTGTATTTGTAAGTTTGCACATACACCTGTATATATGCGAGTATAAATATGTTTGTGTGTGTATGCATGTATATATGCTTACATCTACGCATACAAGATGCATATCTCTACTTGGAGATATGCATAAACACGCTGTAGAGGAAATATTGAAGGAAATGTGAACAAAACAACTGTACAGGAAACACAATGGGTATTGTCAAAGTTATCATATAACTTTATCGTTGAACGTAGGTATAAAGTATTGGCATTCATCCAGAAATATGATATACTTTTAATGCACGTATTGTGTTTGGTTGTTAATCCAAACGCACACACATTAACATAAACTTTCTGAGATGTTCTGCCCCATAAGCACACGAAGAAAAGAATTCGTGAAACATATATTGCATTCAAATATTTAGTGCTTAAGCTTCATGTGTGATATCTGACACGGCATGAATATTTAAAAGATTATTGTTTCATAGAGCAGCAAGTCGTAGAAAGGCTCAGTTCACTCTGACAGGGCAGGAGTTAAGAACTACAGAAAATCCATTGTACTATTGCAAGACATGTTCTTGCATACATATATGCATAAACACACAGACACACACAGACACACACATACACACACATACACACGCATGCATGTATATATACAAATATTCACACATACATAAGTCTGCGTATGTATGTATGTATTTACTTATTACATTACATATATATGTGTATATGATATGAATGCTCATTGAAGCATGCACATATGTGTGTATGAGTGTGCATGTATCTGTGTGTATCTGTCTGTAAGTACGAATAAGTGCGTTGCACAAATATCAATATATTTGATATTCACTATCAGAATACAAGCCCTTTCTTGTCATTAAATGGCAATGTATATACGTAGTACATACCTATATCTATCTCTTACTCTCTTTCTCCCTCTCTTTCTCTCATTCAGTCTTTCTGTTTTCTCTATCTGTCTATCTATCTATCTATCTATCACGTATATATATATATATATATATATAT
>NC_068986.1:24216461-24220816 GCF_001194135.2 Octopus bimaculoides | reverse complement strand
TATATATATATATATATATATATATATCGACTCCTTGTTTCTCATACCGGGTTTTACTAGACAACAGGCCCGGTTTTATGCAATCGCTCGCTCTCTAGCAGTTGCCGAATCTCTTTCACATAACTCCCTACGGTCTTTAAAAAGTGAAAATTATATTAGAGAATGTAGTCCTAGTCATTATAAAGACTAGATGTTCACTACTGGAACGCCCATGCCGATAACTCCGATTGATTAGTGTGACCTGGATCTAAGCATATTATAGTCTCAGCGGTAATAAGTTCTTTGTCTTATTGTCAAACGATACTGTTATATGCTCCTATGTACCATAGCATTTTTATGTCGGATCCTGCATTTATAGTGGTGAAAATCTTTGGGCAGTAGTTATGCACAGCTATGTATATAAGTGTAGATTAAATGCAATGTGTAGTAGCATAGCTAGTAATAGATGTCTCAGCCACAAAGTTAATCAAAGAATAAACATACTCCGGCTCAAACAGATAAGAAAGCGACAAAAAAGGTACGAAAATATCTCATAGAATTTCCTATAGTATAAACAGTGTACGGGTATAGTTTACAACCGGCAAAATGCTCTGACTATAACGACCAAGATGAAGACATTGAATCAGATACGATTCAACGTCCTATATTCGTTAAAAATACGCTCTTTTACATATAACTCCTTATTTTGTACCCTGCTTGATGTTTTCGGGACAAGAAACCGAAACAACTGTCAATTCACTAAACGGAAGAGGTGACAAGCTATTACCTTACCTTATATTGCTCTTTCAACTAGTGCAGCAGAGCCTTCTTTGTGAATAGACTTCGATCATGATTTTAGATGACGGTAATATATGGTGCGAGATGTGAATAAAAGTCTATTGAATTAAATTCAGCATATGATATTAATGATAATCATTTCATTCATGTTCGTAGGGTAGATGACAAAGTCGAAGTTTCGTTTTAAGTTTGAATGTCAATGAGATGAAATCAATCCTGTAAATGGGTTTAACCAAGCAGTCTTCCGCTATCCCTCTACCTTCGGGTTCAAGCTCTCTTAAAGGGTGCCGTTGTCTAACATGAAATAAATTGAATTCTTAGCTTTTGCTGTGTTTGACTCAACACAAGGTCAATGAAATGTAATATAGGTATGTACGTAATTGACAAATTGAAACATAGTGTGTATATCTTATTTAAAATAAATATTCCTTAGGCCACAAAATGATGAAGAGAAATATCGCATTTGATGGTGTTTGAACATAAACACATGCGATTACAATGTATTAGGTTAGTACCGAACATTAGCCTCAAATCCACACCAGTGATAGAAACTAAACACAGAACCAGGGACTATCCAATTAGTTACATTAAGTAGTCACCTTAGTATTGGATTATATGTTCCATCGCCAATAATGTTATCAGGTAACAAAATGTTGGCAATTATGATCAAGAAATAACCTCATGCGAAGCTATTATAAATTTGACATCACGTTACATCAGGGTAAATTGCTAAATTATGTAAAAGTTTCAGATGTTAAGTTTCTCATTAGTAATTCCCAGACTTTCGTTTGTCAGATCAAGTTTATTATATAACACCTTCTTTTTGTCTTTCTGATGAGTAATGTGTAATTTCCCGTCATAATTTCCTTATCAGTTGACGTGTATACTAGCTGAATATAAAGAGAAGTAATATTGGTTTGAAACACACAATATAGTTATATATAACGTCGCACAATATACTTAAATACACACACACACACACACACACACACACACACACACACACACACACACACACACACACACACACACACACACACACACATACACACACTTTATTTCAATATGTATAAAGGTTTATATGTGTGTGTGTGTGTGTTTACGGGTATGTGGGGAGGCATAGGCATTGCTGAGAGGTAAAAAAATTGCCCTGTAAACACGAAGCCTCGAAATTGAACGTACAGTATATAAACCAATTTGGTACAATTTTACTTCATCTGAACAAGAAATGTTATTAAGGAGTGTGAGCAACAAATGAAATAACAATGAGTGCTATTTCTTTAAATGTATGCGAATTAAACAAATAGGCGTGTGGAATGATCATTCAGTATAGCGCTTCAGAAAAATGCAGGATACTAAATACAAGTGAAAATTATTTAAATGATATTTGTATTGTTATAAGGCTACGAGCTGGCAGAAACGTTAGCACGCCGGGCCAAATGCTTAGCGGTATTTCGTATGCTGCTACGTTCTGAGTTCAAATTCAACCGAGGTCAACTTTGCCTTTCATCCTTTCGGGGTCGATAAATTAAGTACCAGTTGCGTACTGGTTTCCAACTAATTGACTGGCCTCCCCAACAAAAAATTTCGGGCCTTGTGCCTAGAGTAGAAAAGGATATTTGTATTGCTATGTAAAAGATTCCCAGCAATTTCATGGTTTTCCTTAACGTCTCCTCCGGTCGCTTGTACATGTCAGGCGATAAAATACAATTAAAATGCCGAACCTTTGTCGATCAAATTATTCTACTTTCAAACAAGACTGACCATCAAAAATATGATGTCTTAATGACTGCAGGTCATAATCGAGTCAGAAAATGTTGCTAGCATTGATTGATTCATTTTAAAAATCCACTAAAGCCAACTCGCTTTCAGTCACAGTGTTGCAATAATCGTATATAATTCGCGAGGTCTATTATTGAGTGTTGCGGAACTGGAACTATATGGATGCGCCTGTTCGCATGTTCAGCTTCAAGTTGGTACACCAGGAGTTTTAAAACCTAGTTATCTCTTCCTTATAGAAACGTGTAGCAAAACTAACAATATATGGAAACACAAATTCTCATTCTTTATTCATATACAATAAAATGCTTATCGAAGTCTCTCCATTCTTGTCTAGTGAGTCTTTTTTCTGTATTAAATACATAGTCATCCTTGTGTACCTCGGCGATTAGAAATTAGAAATATTTTCGACATATTTTGATTTGATATATTTGTCTTTTTCGCACACAATCAATTTGATTAAAGAAATGTCGGTATTTATAAGTGAGAGAACTCTGATAAGCTCTAATCTCTCTATAGGTGTTGAATTTCCTTTCGAAACGATACAGAGAAAATTCAGAGAAATATAATGATGTAAAACGATATGACTATAAAATGGCTATAACTAACAGCTGAAACCCCAAAATAGAATTTTCAGCTGTTGAAGTCTAAATTTTAGAAGTTTACTTCATTTCTGCAGATCTCCTTATTTGGAGAAATGTTTGATGCAAATATTGATTTAGAAATTGGTATTAAATTTGTTCCCAGATCATAAGATAATAGATAATGTATCATGGACAAAGAGATAATTAGGAGTATTAGAAACACAGCTTTATCAATAAATACATTTATCGCTTGAAATATAAGAGTTCATAAGAGTTCATTAACATATTTAGCTATAAATGAAAAACTGTGGAGTTACAGCATTAATTTCAATAAAGTTTTACATTAAGACCTCTAACCAACCTTTGATAGACAAGTACTAGAAGTACTAACAATAGCTAATGTTAGAAAATATACTTGTTTCTATCGTGGAAGGATAATATTAACAGAAAATCACACAGACGAAGTATTGAACAACAGTCTATGGAAGCAATATTTAAAGCATTGTTTTAAATATATATTCCCAACGTTATATTGCAAATATGAATTTTTAGAATCAATGAAACAAGCTTTTAATTAAAACAAATAATAAGTTGAAGCATTCATTTACGTCCCCTCGTGATATTGATTAACATAATCGAAAATTTTAATCCGCAGTTGAAAAGAAAAATGACTCAAGTAGAATAATCTTGATCTCTTGCATATAATTTGACCTTCCAGAATTAAGGACACACTAAAAATGAATATGGTAAATATCAATGGAAATCAATACACAAATATATTTCAACTTTTAACTCTGAATGATTCGGTCTAATTTTAGTTCAAAACATTTTTGATGATATGTTAAGTGGTGTATAAAAATGGCAAAGCTTCAATTAGTAATTTTCGAAACCGTTATGGTTGTTATTATTATTATTATTATTATTATTATTATTGTTCAGTAGTTTATTTTTATAACGTGCTTTCACTTCACTACCGAGCGCAGCTCTGTGCGCCTTGGGTATATGCTGTGGTTTGCTGTGGTGCTCTTATGTTTACTGTATTGAAAGTGTTTTGCGTAGAATGTGTGCAGTACCCAGTAGTGCAATTTTCTGTATGTTATATATATTTGTAAGTCCTGCTGTTTTTGTTATGTATTTGTCTGAATATTTTTTTATTATACCTAAGGCACTTACTATGATAGGAATTCTTTCTGTTTTTAGATTCCACATTCGAGT